>NC_138865.1:96419772-96627302 GCF_965194805.1 Balaenoptera borealis
TCCCTTTACAACACTAGGTAGATTTTGGAAATTGTAGAAAACTCTGACTGGCCTTAATGTTTAACTATCCGGAAGCAGTTGCCTTCCTCTATAGATGTTCTTTGAAATACAGATGAATCCAGAATTCAGAATGCAGATGAGTCTTGTTCTTTCTGGATCCCATGGCCTCCTTGAGAGTACTTCTTACGAGACCTCTGCAAACCCCAGTGCCAGAGCTCTCCACGGCTCCTGCAGAGAGGCACGTTCAAGGGAGTCCTGTGGTGAGTGAGCTGTTCAAGGGGAAAGCTAAGCTTTGTACAAGATTTAAAGAGCCCCGGAAATCTCTGAAGCTCTTCTGCTGCTGTTGCCTATGTTCATAGACTTTGGTACTATCTGCTTTCTCACCTCATAGCAGATGGAAAATATTTTCAGAAATTTTGTTTCCACACAAAAATTTTATTTAGATTTTGGTTTTGGAGAGGTGAATTCAGAATTCTGTGGAAGAATTAAAAGGCATCCAATACGCTTTTAGGTATCTTGAGAAATCTAATGTCTATTAGGTTATAGGAAGATGCGTGGCTTTTCCAGGATTTTGTTTGCTCATAACTTATCACATTTGATATTTTTTCTTTCATTCCAATAACATGTGCAAACCACTTTTAAGCTTACAAAGTACTTTTGCAGGCTGCCCTCAACTATCGCTCGCAAGATGATTATGGACTTCATTTTAGAGATGAAGAAAGAGGCTGAGAGAAGTGTCATGATCTCCTGAGTGCACACACAGGTAACCGCGGAACTGGGACCCCAAAATCAGTAATCAGGCTTTGGATTTTATAATCTCTACTTAGCATCTCACCTTATCCCATTATACTTAGACATATGAAGACCAGACCCCAGAGCAAGACAAACATAACAATTTAAGGACATATTTTCCAAAATTAACATTGACAGGAAAAAATTTGCCTCAAGATGTGAAGAGGAGGCATATTGTGGGTTTTATTCTCTCCTTTTTTTTTTTCGTTCATAATCACATTTCCCTTCTTATCACAGAGCAGAGGCTACCTTTGTCCCAGACTGAATGTACAGATAATAGGAACCCTAGGTCTTGGGTCTAGGATTCAACAAACATTCTACCATGACAAAGGTTCACTGCTTTCCATGCTGGCATAAAATGGAAATGCTCTAACATTCCCATATGCAAACAACTTGCCAAAATAGTGTAGTGTTGCAAAAGCCATGTTCTGAACAGAGACAAGATCTCAGTACAAGCAATGGGAGCAGGGTGAATTTATGGAGCAGAAAGTATGCGCTGAGGAAGAGATCAGCTCAGTAACAGTTTATTGGCCTTGCTGTTCTCTTAAGGGGCACTAATGGTAGTGGACTGGTGCAATGGAAGTAAACCCAGCTTCACTTAAAGCAGTAGCATGAAATTGGTTGCAATAAAATTATGCATTAAGTGTGCATTATGTTTAATAAGACTGGATTGCACTTCCCATGTTTACTCTGTGACTATTGAGGCTGATCCAATTTTCTAAAGTTCTCCAATTGGTTCACGATCGAGTTTCTGGCCAGAAGGTCAAATTTCCCTTGATGTTATTATATGTCTCTATTACTTTACTATGGCATTTACACTTTATATTCATTACTTTTTTTTCTGTCTCTTGAACCTTCCCTATTCCAAAATGTTCCCTGTAGATGGCCCGTTTGACACAAATTAGAACAACCTTGATAGCTGTCAACTGGAGACTATCTGAGAACAAAAGGACATTATTGCAAACCAGCACTGGCGGTAATTTTTCGTGCTTTCTCTGAAGGCTTCTTAATGGTCTTTGAGAAATGATACAATTCAGATCTGCAACCCGGAGACAAAAGAGTGAATGTTGGACAGCTTGGAAAGCATGTGACTTGGTCTTTAGATCCTACTGTCCAGGGGTTAGGAGTATTATCATTAGAAAGTAGCAACGTCTATTTTCATTTCACCATATGTATATTTATTAATTCATCTAATTAGCAAACATTCATGGAGAATCTACTATGTTCCAGGTACTGCGAATGTGATGGGAATGTACACCAATTAATAAGACATGATCCGACTCTAATTTTATGGTCTAATGGGGATGGGATGTAGGGAGATGGATACGTAAAGATATAATTTCAAGACACTGAGATAAATGACATATTAGAGGAAAGAATTTAAAGCTATGGCAGCAATAAGGAAGGATAATTAGTTTTTCTGGTGGAGAATAAATAGCTTTTGAAGAAAAGGTGAAACAGTTATCTTTAAAAAAAAAGAAATGAAAGACATACCAAGCAGAGACAATGGCATATGCAAGGCATGGAGGTGTGAAAGAGTATGATATATTTAGGAAATCACAAGTAGATTTCTAGGGGCCTTAAATGGTACAGGGGTTGGGATGGGATATGAAGTAACAGGAAATGAGGGCAGAGGGTGAGGAAGGCTTAACTACAACGCCACTGGGGGTTTAGATGTTATCCATAGTCCTGGAGGCCTCACTGACAAATTCTCCCAAATTGGTAAGTTGGTCTTTTATGTCTACAAACTGATTTAAATTGAGTGAAGAATAAATAGGGCCCTTTTAAAACATCTTTCTGAAAGAATGCATTGAGGGAAATGTAAAATAACACACGGTATATACATATATTTTTCTGTATATATCACTCTATACAGATATTTATTGATATACAGTGATACAGTGACATGCATATAATATGTATGTATATATATTTTAGATATATACATATCTTCTCTGTACCTTATAACATGGGCTTGACAATACTCTCCTGTGACCTTTTAAATAGTCATGGAGTTCAACCATGATGAATTAATGGGTATCATTCTCACTGTCCCACTGTAAGCAACTCTAAAATAGGACAAATACATGAAGTAACTGTTTTCAGGCATTGCACAGCAGAGTACAGAACTCTAATTCTGAGAGCAGGGAAATACATAAGGTGAGCTCCACATTCATCCTAGGTTTCTGCATGGGAGTATTTTTTAAACTTCTGCTCACAGAAGTGGAGCCAAACAGAAAGCATCAGTCTCCCTGGGCAACAGGAAATGTAGATCAGAATTCAGGGCTGCTATGGCAGCTAGAATTTGCAAGGCAAGGTACTAGAAAGAAGAGAGCTATATAGGGAAGGACCTCTAGAAATTTTCACTAAGTCTTCTGTTTTCTGTGAAATGGTACAAGAACCAAAACTTTTTAATAGGTATAAATTAAAAGTCTGTAGATAAATTCAAATAGAGTTCTAAAAAAGAAGTGCATTTGATTTGTCCCTTGCTTTCTCCTATTAACTAACTTTTCAAATTCAACTTTCTCAAACTTTCCTTGCCAGAGTTGGATATTCCCTTCTTTAATATCCTAAAGCACTTTTTATAGCCTTTCCTAATCCCCCTATAATGCTGCATTGTGATTATTCATGCAAATGCTTGTTTTTCACACTATGCTGTGGGCTTCTGCATCTCCGTATCCCTAGAACTCAGTGACTAGAATAAATGAATGATGGATAAATGGATAGAGGGATGGATGAAAAATTTCTGCCCACCCTTGCTACAATGGTCAGAACCCAAAAGAGAAAAAAATAAAAGTGAGACAGATCTATATTCCTCTCCAAAAGAGGGAGCAATAGTTATTATCACCTGGTTAGTTCTCTGTATTAGCAAATTCAAGAAGTTCAAGTTAGTGCCAGAAAAACCCTTAGCTTGCTGAATGTATTTTTATTTAAATAATTTATGAAATTGCTTAGAGTATATAATAAACTGTTTTTATTTTATCTATATTTTATTTTTAGCATTCCATGTTCATATAAAAATATACAAAAACTTTTCTTCCATGCTATGGATAGTGTGCTGAGATTCTGTTGCTAAATTTGCTGCTTTTGATTAAGTCAGTTTGGCTGTCATCATCTTACTAAGTAATTTCTTTTCCATTTCTCTTCCGAATATTTACTACCAAATTTTCAAGCACACAGAAAAGTTGAAAGAATTGTATGAGCACTAATATACTCACCATCTAGACTCAATAATTAACATCTTGCTGTATTTATTTTATACCTCTATCTATACATATATGTGTTTATTTTTTGCTGAAAATAATTCATAAACATTATGACTCTTTACCCCTAAATATTCCAACCTGCATCCCCTAAAAATAAAAGCATTAGTCTACATAACCTCAATACCACCATTTCATCCAGAAAATAATCTTCATCTAATGACTAGTCTATATTAAAAATTTTCCAAACTGATCCCAAATTATATTTTATGGATTTTTAAAAAATTAGGATCCATGAGGGCTCCTACATTTTGTTTGATTGTTAGGTCACTTTTGTCTCTTCTACTCTACAAAAGTCCCCACACAAACTTTGTATCATGACATACGTTTTGGAGATACCATGTCAGTTGTCTTTAAAATATCCACATTCTGAATTTGTCTCATGGTTTCTTTGTGGTGTCATTTAACTGCTTCCTCAATTACCTGTGTTTCCTCTAACCTAGAAGCTAAGACTAGAAACTTGATTCGATTCAAGTTAAATACGGTATTTTGCAAGAATATTTCAATGGTGATGTTGAGTATTCCATATTCCTTCAGAAAGCACATAATGTCAGGCTGTTCTGTGATTAGTGATGCTAAATTTGATCACTCCATTATAAAGCTAAGATTTTCACTTTATTGTGAGCAATTAATCTCAACATGAGCATTTAGTAGAGCTGCCTTCTATGAAACACCTATGTGCTGGGCACTGTGTTAATTTTCTAACACTCATAACAATCTCATAAGGTAAAGATAATTCTCTCCATTTAAAGATGAAGAAACCAAGACTCTGGTAGGTTGACACTTTGCCCAAGAAGAGAATCTCTCCCTAAGCTACATTCCCTACAACACTGATGGATGTATAAGGATAGGGAGGGGGACAGGCAATTGTTTCTGGTTCTTAATCTATTTCTTTAGATTAGCCAAGGATAATCATGGTCAGAGAAAAAGAATAATAATCTTTTTCCAAAATCAACAGTTGAAGCTTCATAACTAAATAATCTTTAAAAGTAGCTTTAAATTTTTTATTTATTAAAGAACTTTCTTACAAATAGTTTTTCACTTCTTAAACATAAATATGATTGTTTTTGATAGAAGTAGAAGTCAACTTTTTATTTTACATAGTTACTAACATTAAATTATAATTTTGGAAACCTATTTTCCCACTTGAATTTGGTAGATGAGGAAGTAGGAATATGCGTGATAATATCTTTCCCTCATAGCTATGAGAATTGTAGGAATGACAGGTAAATCTACCTCAGGTTTTAATGACAACAAAAGTATTTCATTGCTACTATTATAGAAGCATGCTCCATTTTCTTCCATCTTGGGGGAGGGGGGCAGAAAACATTCAACCTTTTAGAGACAACCTTTCTTACACTTTCCCCTCACATGGACTCTTCCTTCAAAGAGCTCCTAGGAGTTGAAGCCTCTGAGCTGGGAATATCTGGGGTCCTGGTGGAACAGACAGAGAACTTGCAAGGGGCAACTGTTGGCTGAAAAAGGAATAGTTTACTATCATGTGGGAATTTACATACTTATTTTGTATTTAATAAATGTCCTTAGACTCAAGTTGGAGAATAGTCTACACTCCCTGTCTGCACCTCATACTTAATTCCCTATTGTCTGGCTTCTATCATCATCAACTTCACTTAAAATTATTTAGTCCTTATACGAATTGCCTTCTCCGTAGCATCTAATTATGTTGCACATGGCTTCCTTGGCTCTCTCACTTCCCTTGCATTACATTACACTCCACTTCCGTGGCCTTTCTGCTCTTTCTCTGATCATTCCTCTATATCTCTTTCGCCAGAATTCTCCTTCTCTGCCCATACTGCACACACGGATATTCCCCAGGGTCATGTCCTTGGCTATCTTCTCAATTTGCTTGCTCTTTCTGAATGATCTCACTACCCCTGTGGCTTCAACCATGGCTCGTGGTTGGATGAGTCCCAACTCAATCCAGGGAACACAAATCCTACACCTCTCTCCTGGGCAACAGACTCATACGCATGACGTCCCATGGCATGTCTTTGCTGGATGCCCCCAAGGAATCTCAGATTGGGGGATGTACCCCAGTCTAAACTTAGCACATCCCTTCTTCTAATCCCTAACCTGCTCCTCCTCCTTCGTTCCTCATTTGCTTGAATGTACCACCCTCTCATACTCCCAGAAGTAAGGGCTTCATCCTTGACTTCTATTCTCCCTCCCCACCCCACATCCTGTAAATCACCAAGTTCTATGGGACTATTACTTAAAGATTCTTTTGTCCTTTTCCTTCTTCCTTACCCATAACCTCCTGCCTTGCTCCATTTGGGGGCTGGATTTCTGCAAGTTTCCAACTGATCTTTCTGTTCCAATCTCTGTCCCCCTCCTTTGCCTCCAACAATCTGTTTTCTATGACCACGGTGTCTACCTAAACTACAGATCTGCTTATGGTATTCCTCTATTTAAAACACTTCGTGGACTCTTCTTGCCCTTGGATAAGGTTGGAATTCTTTAGCATAGCATAAAAGGCCCTTCGTGATCTGGTTCCTGTCTCCTTTTCAGGGTCATATCTCAGTGCTATGTCTTTTAACCACACTGAAATACATATTCTTGGAATGGGGAGTACCTTCTTTTTGTTTCTCTGCCTTTGCACATACCGCTCACTTTTACTGAAGTGTCCTTCCCGACCTTTCACAGCTAACTCACATATGTCCTTCAAGACTAAGCTCAGACGTCACCATATTCAAGAAGCTTAGCAGGTCATTTATTTTGGCCATTGTCCCATCTACAGAGTTGCAATCCCAAGTAATTAAACATTCTGCCTATCTCTAGCAATGATTGATTGACTTTGAAATGTTGGGTCCTTATATTACATGTGTTTACTTAGTGTATATGAAGACATTTTGACTCTCTTTCCTAACTAGCACTTTCCTACTTGTTGGTAATGGAGTCCAGCTCTCAGCTCAACAGGCCTGGCTGGGCCCTGGATTCTGTGCTAACTCTTGCCTACACCCATCTATGGAAAGCTAAGTGCTGCCCACATTTCTAAACCATTTATCCAGGAAACACTGCCATATACAGCTGTGCAAATTGTGTACAGCATACATTCACAATAGAAGTATGTTCCAACACCCTCCTCCATGGCAAATGATCAGCTGCACCCAGAATGCTACCATATACTACCTATGCTCCAACCACAACCAGTGGATTGTGCCACCTTTCATGATGGGGTTGCCCAGTTTTAGCCCTTGTTGGCATTTCTCTAGGGAATTACAATTTGGTTAAGTCATTAGCTAGTCCTCACAGGTATGAGCCCTATGGTCAGCAGGAGGCAGTAATGCATGTTTTAAAAAAAAAAAAAAGCTTGCGTTTGAGAGTCAGCCAGATCTGGGTTTGAATTTTTGCTCTGCCAACTGTGTATTCCTAAGAAAGCTCTTAAATCTCTTTGATCCTTGTTTCCCTTCCTCACTGGATAGTAACACTTAACTTGCAGGGATTGCATAGTATTAAATAAGTTAATATATGTAAGACCACCAAGCATTGATCCTGATCAGTTTGTTTTCTCCTTCTTCCTATCAACCTATTGGGCTCTGTGGCATAAGGGGCCATAAATCAAGGTGTAGCAAGGACACACATCATCTACCGACTTGACAATTCTGTCTATATGTCCACTTTATCTAGATGTCTTTAACATCCAGGGCACAAAAGAGTAAAAAGGATATAGGTTCAAAACTCTCCAGTTATATACCCTGGGTTCAGAGAAGAGAAACTTCAGTCAAAAATCATCACCATTTACATTTTTTGGTTTTGCTGAGATTCCTTTTTACTACTGCTTACCTGATTATTTACTATTTTTGTTGTGTGAATTCTTAATAAATATCTGATTTCTCTCTTTTAGCTGATACTGTTTCTCTCACTGCTGATGCCTCTATGAATGTTAGGATTAATTTATTGGAGAAATGAGGGACTCTAGGATTCTCTTGTCTGCAGTAGTTCAAGTTATTTGAAAAAACTCAACACATAGTAGCCTAGGCTAGAGATTCTTGAAGACACAGTGTCCACAGGATCAAAGATGGCATTTGGGAACAATAAGTAACAACGTTTCTGGGATTACTCCCTCCACTGTCTCCCCCCCCAATAATTTTATGTATTTGTATATTTATGTATTTATGAATTTTTATGTATGTATGTATGTATGTATTGAGAAGGCTGGTGATAGAGCTGGAAGCATGCTTTAATAGTAGATGAAATGTGTTTCCTCTATGGAGAGAATAGCTATCATTCCTTTGGACTTGTGTTCCAGGTAAATCTTTGAACAATTCACTTAAGAAAATATAACAAGGTTTATAACAGTTAAATTTTCTCAGAGGAGCCTAGTCCAATGTCTCCCAGCCAGACCACACTGTCACATGGAAGGAGGAACCTGACATATGTTAACGTCCAAAAGGCTGTGGTCTAGGGGAAAAAAAAGAAACCAAGAGACAAAACTGAGAAGCAAGGAAGTAATGGATTTTTCCAGCTAGTTGGACTGCTTATGTCAACCTCAGTCTTGATTCCACACTTAGCATGAAGAGACAATGAGTTCAGAGAAAAGGAAATGGATTTGCTGGGATGGAGGAAATGAATTGGAATCCCACCCCTAGCATTTTGGCAGTCACTAGGGCCGTTTACAAATAGTCCAGTTCCTCTCCCAGGCTGGACTGAATTTTCCACCCACTTAAAGTTAGCTGTGGTCTAAGTCTGACCAATGAAACACGAGCACAAGTCAGGTGAGTCACTTCTCAATGGCAGATTTAAGAATTGGTGAATTCTCATTTCTTGTTGTCATGGTGATGGCCAATGCACCAATTACAGCTGCCCTGTCAGTCTGCGTCCCAGAGTGAGGACCATGATGATGTAGAGCAGGCCTCCTAGTGGACTCTCAATTCCACACTTCGCATGAGAGGGCATTAAACTTGTATTATTTGATATCCCACAGATTTGGGGGTTGTCTGTTACTGCCATGTAATCCAGTCTATTCAGATTGATGCAAGTCGTTTCTGTAGATGATTGAACAAAACTCTTGCTTCTGTGAGCAACAGGTTTCTCATCTCTAAAATTGAGATAACTATAATAATAGCTACTCTCATCAGCTCTTCCAAGGGTCTAAAATTAGTACATAAACACTAAATCCTTTTAACAATGGCAAGTGTCGTCCCTGCCAGATTATCCATTACTAAGGATGGAGGAATTTACCTTCTCAAAGTGACTTCAGAACACATTTCTTTCAAGGTTTGGCTTTAGATTAAGAGCAGTCTCAAGGATAACAAAAATCTTCGATGAACTTTATCACCAGAGTTTCATTAAGGATCAGAATCCACTGCTTAAACATTGCCTAATAGAATCCGAGACTTAAAACTAAAAAATTTTATGGTTGAAAGATTCCAGATCCAAGAGATTTGCCTCCCATTGACCACTTGGCTAGGAGCTGATAGAGCAGCACAGTGTCGCACCAGACAATTTTTCTGTTCCCAAACCTGAGAGGACATCATTTTACCTACCAGAGCTCTGAGATGGCACGTTGAATAATGAAATACCTACCACCAGTGATTCAGGGTACAACCAGGAAGCCTGAGCCTTCCATGTTGCACAACTAACCATTTCTCTTCACCACCTCATTTCACCTCCCCACCCTTGGGTTTACTTCTTCTACATTATATGCGTACATTTGGTCCCTTAGGAAACTGCAAGTTCTCAGCTCATCTTCTGGCCCTGGAAGCAGTATCTATACTGGATGGTCACTAGATCAAACTTGAAGCATTTCCTGTGAAAGGGAACCTTACTGTATCCCAAAACTCTTCTACCGTGAAAACAGTCTTCTTGCTTATTTTTTACCGGAACAGACCTCTTCAGAACTCTTATCCCCTGCTTCAACTCCTACTTCCTGAAATAAAACAGAATACTCCTGCACCCTCTCCTGTGGAGATCAGAAAGACAATCACCGTGTTGACCTTTAATCTTCAACTCTCTATGGGCTCTGATGTCTAGATTCTTTATAATTTTTGTAAGGCCCAGACTCTAGTTTTCACTGTCCTTCTTAAAATATGGTGCCTAGACCTATTCTGTCAAGTAGAATATAATTCCCTCGGTGGTAGAAATAGCATCTATCATGGAAATGGTTGATTCTTCACTGCCTAACAAGGTTTCTAGGGGCTCAGTAAATATGACTGAATAAATGCATGAATATAAACAGTACCCCCAGGCATGGTCTCTACCAGTTCATCTGAGACTGCATCTTTTTATCATGACCACAGGTTTCCTCTGCCCCACCAGTTCTCACTGCTACTTCCTGTCCTGTGTGTGACCACACAGGAAGACATCTGACTGTTCTCTGTGTCTTATCAGAGCCCTAGACTCTCTCTGTGGGGTTACACTCAGGCTCATCTTCCTGAGCACTTTGGGAAGCTGCTGCAATACCCCAGGAACTATCTCAGGACACACCACCTCCCTGGGCAAACAGGTGGAAAGTAGGGCCTTACCGCAGCCTACAAACTTCTATGAGGTCTGTTCCTGCTTCCTCCAGACTCACCTCATATCACCCACCACCCACCTCCACCCTGCATCTGTACTCCAATCTCCTGGTTCCTTGAAGACACCATGTTTCTTCTTGCCTCAAGACCTTTGCACATGCTCTTTCCTCTGCCCCAAAGGTTCTTTCTCTATCCTTTTGCTCTCCTTCATCTAGTTAACCCTTCATTCAAATGTCATTTCCTGAGAGGAGTCATTCCTGACCCCAGAATAGAATTGGGTGTTGTTTGATTTTCCTAGCGTTGTACCTCTTTCCTTCAGAGAAGGAATTATAGTTTATAATGACACATTCATTTATGTTTGTTTCTAAGTTTCATAAGGGCAGGGCAGGGACTTTATTTATTTTGATCACTGCTGTGTCCCAGTGTCTAAAATAGCACCAAATATACAGTAGATACTCAAGAACTATTTGTTGAAAGAATGAGTCAGCATCTCTCTTTCACTAAACTCGAAAGCTCCATGAGGACATACACTACTATTTTTGCAGATCATTGTATGCCTAAGGACCCACACAGTAGCTGGCACAAAATACATACTCAACAATCATGTGAATACGTAAGGAAGGAAGCAAGACGAAGAGGAGGAAGAACAGGCAGAAGAGACATAACTAACTATATAGTCCCCGTTACTCTCCAAAGGGTCTCAGTTTGGCCAATAAATTATATGGTCACCATAGCTACGTCTCATAGATATTTTTAGGTCAAAGAGCAAGGGATGTGAGAGAGATTAGGACCTGGAAATTTGCCATGTCTCTAGAGAAGTCACAAGGCAGTCAGAAAGCCAGATAGGGCAATTCAAGCTCTGGTAGTTCCAGAAGACTCTCAAGGAGCCTCGGGGGTGCCTTGAGTCTCCGATGGGCTGCATCTATCCAACTGCTTGTGGGAGGTTCAGATCTGGACTTGGTTTCTTTGTTACATTAGCGGAAAAAATCAAACTATCTCTTAAACATTTCCTACCCCATTATACACATGCTTACACGCACACACATACACACAAACACACACACACACAGAGTTAGTTAGTGATGAGGGAAGCAGAGAAGTATGTGACTTTTTCTATTTTCTCTAATCTCCAAAAGTCAAGGCTTCTGACTTAAACTTCCCATCTTGTTCATATTCCCCAGGTTGAACATGATGGAAATCTTGAAAGAGAGAGATATGTTTGAGCCCAGATCTAAAGCAGTAAAAGCTGTTCTGCCTTGTTCCCCTAGCTCACCTTATGGCGAAGTTTTCAAAGTTGAAATTCTGTGTTAGTTATCAAGTTTAACAGAAGACAGAGCTAACGCGTAACCTTTAGGTTCTAAGAACTAACATAGTTCTCGTAGTCCAAAATCTGTGTCCCAGTGTCCAGTAAGTTTCTTTTCCAAAACTTCTTATCACCCTGAACTTATCTCTCTATGGATTGTAATGATAGCTTCCTGTAGCTGGGCTCACAGAGAGTCATGAGAGCCAACTCCTTCCACACCCTAATGTGAATTTTGCTGAGCACAGTTAACAGGAGCAAATACTTTCAGTACACACACACCCACCCCCACACACACACACACACACACACCCCTTACCAATGTGTCTCAGTTTCTTTGAACATACACACACACACATATATGTATACATGTATTCAGATTATGCCACAATGCACATTTTTTATAGAGATGGATGTTGCCACTCTTGTTATATGGATACGGTCCAGCAAGCATATATACATATATGTTGATTTACAAATATTTACATATTCATGTATGAATATATCTATTCATTCATTCATTCAACAAATATACCAAATGTCTCCTATGAATCAGGCTCTGTTCTAGATGCTTGGAATATGTCTGTGAACACACCAGACAAATATCCCTGCCCCTTCTAGAAATTACATTCTGGGGTGTGGGGGGCACAATGTTAAAGAGTAAACATAATAAATAAATTATATGATATCTTAGAAGGTAAGTGCTACTGTGGACTGAGATGAGAAATGCGGCTGGAGTGGGTGGGTTACAATTTTAAACAGAGTGATAGAGTGTTATGTAGATTTCATCGAGAAGCTGACGTTTGAACAAAGACTTATAGAAAGTGAGAAAATAGTCTATGTGATAGCTGCTGGCTAGGGTTTTCCAGTTGCCACCAGTGCAAAGACCCTGAGGTGAGTATGTAACCTGACATTACGGAAGAGCAAGGAGTATCTTGGAATGTTAAGGATGGAGGGAGAGTATTATAGGGAGTACAGTCAGAGAGATGCTGGGGACCAGATCATATAAAGCATATGGGTACGATACAACGATGCTATGCATGTATGTGGAATACACACAGAGACATGTTTATGTTTTTAGTCTTAAATGCATTTAGCCTTATGTGTATTTTTATTGTCTAAATATGTTATATACATATAGAGAAATAGAAATAGTATGTATATATTTGTGTGACGCAGTTCTTTGATTATGTCTAGATATGCTATACCTATGATAATGGTATAATGGTTCATTCATGTACCTATCGTGCAATTGAATGAACATGTGAGTTTATGGACTACAGTGGCACCCCATATGCATGAGTGTGTGTGTGTGTGTGTGTGTGTTTATGTACTACACTAGCGTACATGTCTACAGATAGCCATGTGTCACTGTAAATGATAGGAAAATCTCACAGTTATATGAACTGTCTGCAAATTCATGGGCTTTCTCTGCAGGCACCTGGCAAAGGCAGGTACCCATGTCATGTCATTCCCCCTCACAAGAGAACCCCGCCCTAAAGCAGAAAGCAGCCATGCTGAAGGGACAAGCAGACAGGTCTTAAAGACTATGAGTCTTGACTCATGAGACTGAAGAACACAGCAAAGCCATGAGCATCTGAGAAAAATTCAAGGTTCTCTGACATCAATAAATCATTGACCTGATTCTGGTGCTCAGTCATTTATCGTGGGAATCAGAAGTGCCAGCCTGTTCTGTCAGATCCTACTAGAAAATTGCTTTTCTTTCCTTTCTTATTCTTTTTCTTCCACTTATTGCTGGCAAATAAATTGCTGATACACATGAATTTTAATTTGAGATTTTATTCTTAAAAAGCTTGGTGTATAGGGTGAGATGTAAGGTTGGGTTTTTTTTTTTTTCTATTTTCCATACTTGCCAGAGTGGTAAACCTAAGGCCAAGTTAATTAAAGTCAATGGAGAATGTATTTTTTTTTTATTAAACTTTCTCTTTCTATTGATTTTTCCCTCTCATACAAATAGTACAGACTTAGTCCTCAAAATCAAAAACACTGTAGAGCAAAGAAAAGGAATAATCAAGTTCCCAAGATGATTTACAAACTCCGACACAGGATTTCAGAGGTGGCTAGGATTTCAGAGGTGGCTGAACTGGCAAGATGTTGAGAAACTAGGTCAGCTAAGGACAGACAGACCCAGCTGTGCGCCAGCTAAAGTCTGTGAGGCCAAACTCCCAGGTACATTTGGCTCATAAAAGCTGTGGTTTCTTCACGGTACAAACATCTGGACCATTGCAACAGCCTCCTAATTTTTATTCCCACTTTCAATCTATTCCCTCTAATCCATTTTCCATCCAGGACCTGGATGCAACTTCCCAAGGCGTAATTCTGATGATATCATGTGTATGCTCAAAACTTTAGATGGCTTTTCCTCCAATCACATATCTATAAACTACAGCCCACAGGCCAGATCCAGACCACCACCTATTTTTGGAAATAAAGTTTTACTGGAATACAGACTTGCTCTTTTTCTATGTATTGTCTATGGCTGCTTTCACGCTACAACAGCAGAGACGAGTAGATGTGGTAGAGACCATATCACCTTTGCAGCCTAAAACATTTTCCATCTGTTTTTTATAGAAAGAGCTTGCTAATCCCTGCTCCAACCCATCAAATAAGAACCATGGTCTCAGTCTAGCATTTAAGACCTTCCAAACAATTGCTTCCCACTTTAATTACTATTCTTCTTTTAACATGGCTCATGTTAGAGTCAGTTTGGGTCAGTCAGTGCTCCCCAAACACCCAATGGTGGAGTTAGATTGCTCCATGTCCATTTTTTCTTTTTCTGGTTACAGCACTTGAGCTTTCCTTTAGAAAACTGCTCCTCTTCAACTCTCAGTCTTGTGGTTCTTCAGGGCTAACCCCACCCCTAACCCCAGTAAAGAATAATGACAAGACCTGGCAATTAGAGTATTCCATTCTTTTTATTGTGATTGATTCTGAAATAGGCATGAGACTAAAGCTACACCAATGGGGCATATTTAGTGTATAATTCTTTCCCAAACTCTTGGGAAATAAAAACTCTTTTTTCCACCAAGATTCTTGCACCTTTCCACTGCAACTAGTACTAGGGAGAGGTGACTTGAGAATTAGGTCAATACAGAGGGAAGCAGAGCCACTCTAGATGGAGAATCTGGTCCCAATGGCATATTGTAGGCGCCTGGTTCAAACTATACCTGACGCTAGACTACTTATATACTTTTCATTTGTAGGAAACAATCAGGTCTCTTTTTGTTCTTGAGAAGTTTGAATAGGTTTCTGCCCCTTATAATCCAAATAGTACTGATGTCAACACTCCTCCTCTTTCCCTAACTATATGTCATTGCTCTGTCTCCTCCCTCTGCTTTGAATGCCTTCTTCCTGGTTCTCCATGACTGCATTTTATCCTGCTTTAAAGACGTATCTCAAACCTCATTTCTATGAAATCTCGTCTGTCCTCCCAATGAAATACAATCTCTTACTTTTGAGCTCCATAGCTTAATTCTACCTTTCTTATCATCTACCACCATACTTTGTACCTTGTACTAAGTACATGAAAATGTTTGTTGAATAAATAAATAAACAAATTCTTGGTGTGGAGAGAATGATTCTTTTAATGATTATATTTGAGATTAGGGTGTGGGGACATGGGAAAGGCTTCAGACTGAAGCATACTTTCATCTGAACTCACAAAACTAGCTCTGATTGTTTAGTAGTATTAAATGTTTAGAAATGTTGCAAGAACACACTGTGGAAAGCAGTATGGAGGTTTCTCAAAAAACTAAAATTAGAACTACCATATGATCCAACAATTCCACTCCTGGGTATATATCCAAAAAAACCAAAAACACTAATTTGAAAAGATACATGCAGCCCAATGTTCATAGCAGCAGTTTTTATAATTGCCAAGATATGAAAGCAACCTAAGTGTCCATTAACAGATGAATGGATAAAGAAGATGTGGTGTCTACATACAATGGAATACTACTCAGCCATTAAAAAGAATGAAACTTTGTTATTTGCAGCAACATGGATGGGCTTGGAGGGCATTATGCTAAGTGAGATAAGTCAGACAGAAAAAGACAAATACTGTGTATCACTTGTATGTGAAATCTAAAAAATACAGCAATCTACTGAATATAATTTAAAAAAGAAGCAGATGACAAATCTAAAGAACAAATTAGTAGTAACTACCAATGGGGAGAGGAAGGGGGAGGGGCAATATAGGGGTAGAGGAGTAAGAGGTACAAATTATTAGGTATAAAATAAGCTACAAGGATATATTTTATAATAACTATAAATGGAATATCACCTTTAAAAGTTGTGAATCACTATATTGTACACCTGTAACTTATATAATACTATACAGTAACTATACTTCAATTTAAAAACTAAATAAAATAGATATGATAACAAATTTAAAAATTAAAAAAATTAAAAAGAAATGTTGCAAGAGCAGTACAAAGAGATCTTATATCTTCTTCACCCAGATTTCTCAGTTGTCAACCTTGGGCTGTATTTTTGCTCCCCACCCTACACACACACATACACGCGCGCACACACACACACACACACACACACACTAAATATTCTTCTTCTTTTTTTAATCTCTTGAGAGCAATATGTATATCCCCAAAACAGAGACAGACCCTTTCCAACAAAATCCAGTGTCCCCATTCAACTCAGGTAATCAACATCAATATGGCACCATCATCTACAGGCCCCATTCAGCTGTTTCTCTCTCTAAACAGTGTCCCTTTTTTACTTTATGGTCTAGAATCCAATTCAGTATCATGAATTGCACTTAGTTGCTATGTCTCTTGAGTTCCTCCATCCTTTCCAGTCTTTCTTGAACTTGACAGGATGATAAGCTTTTCATTCCATAGGATGTCTCTCAATCTGGGTTCATCCAATGTCTCCTCATAAACAGACCCACAGCATGTACTTTTGGCAAAAATAGCATAGACTTGCTGCTCTGTTCCTCATAATGCGTTCCATGGGGAGGTACCTAATGTCACTCTAACCAACCCCAATTGATGCCAAACCTTGATCACCTGGTCAAATTGCTTTCTGCCAGGTTTCTCCACTCTGGAATCCCCACATTTATCTTTGTGACTAATAAATATTTTATAGCAAGATATTCCAAACTAACCAATATCTTGTACTTCAACAAGCCTCCACTCACCTGCTTTGGCATTCATTAATAATTCCTGCCTGAAACAGCCGCCACCCTGATGAGGACTTTCTATTTTCCTCATCCTCACTACATTTATCATTTATTAGTTGGTGTTTTACTACAAGGAAGAGCTTTCTCTTCTCTCCCTCTCTTCCTCTTTCTCTCTCTCTTCACGACAGACCCAGTAATTCCTGTTTTCTGCAACAGGAGGCAATCTGCTACAACCATTTCTTTTAATTCTTAAATTGTCCTAGATTTGGTCAGCAGGACCCCCTGATTCCTTTTGACTTGTCCCCATATTCTTCAAGCACTTTCCTACTTTCTGTTGCCAAAAATTGGGAAGCTCATGTTACACTTTTCATGCCCCAACTCTGGAGTCAACCCTTTTTTCCAAGGGGCCTTGACTCCTTTTAGTGGAAAATTCTACTTGAAAAGCAAGATATGGGGGCCTGGTGTGCTCATTGCTATGGGAATGGCATTGCTTCTAGGCCCTTTCAGCAGACAGAGGTAAGAAACTTGTGCACATGTATACATACGTTAACACACATGCATATACATACATGTATACAAATCTATGTGTATTTCTATATGTAGATAGATAGACAGACATTTCAAAGCGAAGCTATGAATTTACTCTATCTCCAATTACAAACTAACACCTCAGGTTTCTTTCTAGACTTCCCTTTTCCATATTTATAAATTTCTTCTCTGATTATGCTCAATATTGACTCTGATATTAAAAACAAAACAAAACAAACAAAACTTGAGAGCAAGGACTTTCCTTGCCTTTGCATTTCACCAGAGAACAGGGACTCAATAAATAAGCACTGTCCTTTAGTGCTTGGGTCATGTAAAACCTTGACTTTAGCAATGAAAAGACTCACTGGAGAACTTTTCAGGAAATCAGGAGGCTAGTTGTCTACCTCACTGTCTAACTCTCTACCTGGCAAAAGACCCTCTTTAATCAGCCTCACAGTCTTCTTAAAATGAGAAATGAAAAAATATTCTCAAGGTCTCTCTGAGGCTCTCCAGAAATGGGTGCTGTTTAAATACAAAGAGTAATCACTGCTTCTGTGTGGAAAAAATGTTTTCCAGGATCCCTGCTGTTCTCAGGCTGCTAAAGAGGTAAAGCAGCTACAGATGGCATCAGTTGCAATGGCATAAATCAAAATGAATTATAAACAACCCTCAACTCTCATATATTTTTAATTTTTTTTATTTTAATTAAAAAAATACAGCACAGCACAAGGAATACATGTGAACCTGTGTTGTTACTTAAAGGGAGTAAAGCTTTTGATTCTGGGGTCAAGTGAGGCATGCTGTCTGGGCTAAAACAAACAACAAGCAGAAAAGGCCAGGTGGTCTCGACCCAAGATCTGCTCTGTCTTTTCTTCAGCTTTCCCATCACAGAAAATGATGCTCTCTCTTGCTAAGTCCCTTTGTTGGGAAGGAGGAAACTGATTGGGTCCTGGAAGTTTCCATAAAAGGATCAAGAGATTTTCTCAGCATCACATGAGGCAATACATGTAGAATCAGATCTCAGCCAAAGAATGCTGTTCTCTCCGTTTATCTAGCAGCTGCCTTGTGGCCCCCAGATGTAGGTTTCACAGACCATGATTATCCATTGCTGGCTATATTTCAGGCCATTAAACCTACAGACATACATGGACATGATCTCTATTTCTAGCCCTTCCTAGGATCACACAGAATAGCCAAAATGGAAGAACCATCTAATTTCCTCATTTTACAGGTGAGGACACAAAGGTAAGGTTTGTCCAAAATGAGTTCTACTCTACTGTGCTTTACTTCCTCTTCCTTGTATTTGTTCTCCTGCATTTAAAAGCTATAGCTTGGTTAGGGGTCAGCTCTGGATTTAGTTACCTTTCCAGATATCACATTTCCTCCAAATTTTTTTGATAAAAGGAAATGCTATCCTAACCCTTTCTCCTCACTCAGTCTCACACTGCATGCATAGTACATGCATGCACCGTGGCATAGTACAAAGCGCACTAAAATGACTCTCATCCTGGCTCTGCCACTAACCAGCTGGGTGACGTTGGGGAGGTCCCTTGACCTCTCTGAGCCTCAGTTTCCTCATCTGTGAAATGAAGGTGTTGAATTAAAATATCCATTCATTCCACAAACAAATATAGAACAAAATAGAAATGTCCCTCTTCCACCACCTAATTTATTTGACCTTAGGCAGTACCTTAGGCGAGTTACAAAATCTACCATGAACTCAGTTTTCTCAGCTGTATAGTGGGAATAACAGAAGTACCTACTTCATTGCTTTGTTGTGAAGATTAAGAGATGACCATGTAAAGCACTTATAAAAGTAACTGGTACATATGGCAAGCTCTCAAAAATTGCTTGCTGCTTTATTATTATAACTATCATGATAATTATTGCTATTATCTCCCTGCTCCCAGGCTCATGCTTTTTCCTCTGCCTGACTTAAGCTTCCTCTCATCTGTTAATCCAAATCCTACCTGGCTTCCAGGACCCTGTTCAAATATTCTTCCACAAAGCTCTGCCTAATTCTCTCCAACTTCCTCCCTGGAACACTCACCCATGGTGCTCTGACATCCCAACCTCATTTGAACATGTGTTATCTCCACCTCTAGGCTCCTTGAAGGCAGGGTTTCCATCTGACTCATCTTTGAATCCAAGACCCTAGCACAGAACCCAGCAACTTGTAGGGAAGTAGTAAATATTTGTTGAATGAGTGGGTTATAGCATTGCTTAAATAGCAGGTCTACATTGGTTGTATAAACAGTTGTGTTGATTTTACATCAATACACCTAACAGAAGTTTTTTTCCTAAGTGTTGTTAATAAAATAACAGATGATGTAGATCAAAAAATCTATATTAGTAATGCCAAATGCTGGTCCTTAGATCAGTTCAATCCAAAATTATCTTTGGAGATCTTTAAATATATAAAATCTGACACCCACCTCCCAAACACTCTGACTCAGTAGATCTTGGTGGGAATAGAGGAAACCCCAAAATCTTTCTTTTTGAAAAGTTTCACAAATGACTGTGATGTGTACCCAAAATGGAGATGCTCAAATGAATATTATGTCTTAACAACATTCCCAGTTTTTTTCCCCCAAATGACTGTTTCATTTAAATACACAACCATATAGCCTGAAAAGTTTTTTGCTCTTTTTATGTTCATCGCAATCAACACTTTCTTTCCACACTGAGGATCCTCAATGAATGATACCAGCCATTAAGAGCGAGCATCTTGGAAAGATATAATGTTCTAATTGGCAAAAGACATAGATTCTAGAATACACCTCGCCAAATATGTATGAATTTGAATAACCTACTTTTCCTCTCTGGGTTTTAATTTCCCCATCTTTAAAATCAAAGCAGTTATTACAGCAGCATGAAGCTAGTTTAGAGATCTTGAGGTCAGCTTAGCTATTCAGCATCATTCCATTGCAGTGCTGTTTGATTTTGCTGGATACAACCTTGTCATAAGTGAAAGAATTTTGAGGGCATCATGGAAGCAGGTCGGGAAAACACTGGTTTTGGCAGAGTCTTTAGAAGGTCAGGAGGTTTTCTTCACTGTTTGGAGGCAGAATCAGCAGCTTTGTGCATAAACTGTGCTCTGAGCCACAGAATTCCAAAAGGCCACTCTGGTGCCCCTTTACGGTTTAGGAGTTGGGGAAATGCTAATGCTATTCAACTCAAACCATCTCTATTAACTCCAGCCCTTTTGATTGCAAGTGACAGAAACACAATTCAAATTATTTTAGGCTAAAAGGATTAAGCAGATTTGCATCTGAGCTCTGAGAATAGCTGAAATTAAAAACTCACTTGTTACAAGAGCTTTCTCATCTCTTGTCTCTGCTGCTCTCTGCATATTACCTGTATGTGCTCAGCCAGGCTTCCTCGACACAGCAGACAATATGGCTGATACTTATATTTGCGTTTTTGCCACCAGAGAGGGACTGCCTTTTTTCCTTTTCCGATTTGGAAATTCCTGGGGAAGGACTCGGGCCTGGCTTGGATCATGTGTCCACACTCTGAACCAGTCACCCAAGACTGTGGAGGACAAGTTCTCTGATTGTTAACTCCTATTCATATTACAAAGTTTAAGTAAGAAGAGGAGCAATTTTGCCCCCAAAGGGGGTGCTACTTCCAGAAAAAGGATGAGTGCTGAGAAAGCCAAACACTCAGTGTCCTCTGCACTGTCCTATAGGCATTTAGGTAGACATGTGTAAGAAAGAGTTGTCAGCTAGTCAACTACATGGAATATAGCATGATGAAATACATCTTGGCTCTGCCACCAACTAGCTGTGTGACCTTGGGCCATATTCATCATTCATCTCTCTACATTATGATTGCTTACATGAATGACTATCTCCTCCACATGATTAGGGTTTTTGAGACCAAATAGCAATTATTACTCATATTAACATCTGCAGGATACAGTACAAAGTCTGGCCCTTAATAATTACTTAATCTTGTGTTGTTATTTTTTTTAATCATATAAAAGCGAAGTTTTTGATATGGCTTACTGAGATACTTATAACAATTTGATTTTTTTTAATAAACAAAAGAAGGTGAAGGGAACATAAACAAATGGGAAGGAAAGATAAAGTTAAGTGCATACGATAAAGTCCTATTAGGAGGCAATGGTGATACATGAAATGACACTATGATTAGGGTTGCTAAAAAAATAATAATAATATGATGCCAAGTTAAATTTGAATTTGTTTTTAAAAAATGAATAACTTTAGTGTAAGTTGTCCCATATGATATTTGAGACATATTTATACAAAAAAATATTTATTGTTCACCAGAAATTCAACTTTATCTGGGCTTCCTGTATCTTACCTGGTAATACTAACGGTAATTATGTTTTCATGCCCAAAAGATAAGGAACAAACCAATTGCTCAGGTGAAATAAGCTTTTTTCCAATACCAGGTTTCCACTAATAAAGTTCCTAACAAAGGGGATTAAAGAGGTGCTTAATGATGCTTGATTAGCTGAGCCCCCCTAGAATCTTCCAGTCCTGGTTTCCCCTCCGTGCAATGTGGGAATTTGACTCAATGATCTACAAGGTTCCTTCTTGTACTGGTGCCCTATGATTCTTCTAGTCTGTGATTTTCCATGCCTGGGTGTGCCTTTTGAGTAGAATGGCCCTGTTGGAGCCAAAGGCTACTGACTGAAGAACTTTGATTTGCTAAATCCTTTACTTCATCCAGGAAGCTGGTGGTAGCCGTGCTCTAATTCCCCCAAAGCTTTCATTGCAACTCCAGCTGGTGGCTCTGGCATCCACCCCTGAAGAGACTGGAGTCCACTCTCTTTCCCTCTCATTGTATGTGTGCTTTTACTGTGGAACCCCTGAGTCCACAGTGGCTGCAGCTTTCCCAAGAAAAGGTTAATCGAAGGCTAGAGTATGAGGACTTCTAAGGAAGCAAAGAAGGCTGAGAGAAACACAGCAACTTAACAGGATGCAAGGATGGTGCATCACTGGGCAACAACTAATATACAAATTCTACAGCTTCTCCACCATGTAATGCTGCCTTACACAAAAGTTAACAGCAGAGCCTTTAAGAAGGTTGCTCAGATCTTGAGAAAGACAAACGGAGCTGGAGGAATCAGGTTCCCTGACTTCAGACTATACTACAAAGCTACAGTAATCAAGACAGTATGGTACTGGCACAAAAACAGAACTATAGATCAATGGAACAGGATAGAAAGCCCAGAGATAAACCCATGCACATATGGTCACCTTATCTTTGATAAAGGAGTCAAAAGTATACAATGGAGAAAAGACAGCCTCTTCAGTAAGTGGTGCAGGGAAAACTGGACAGCTACATGTAAAAGAATGAAATTAGAACACTCCCTAACACCATACAAAAAATAAACTCAAAATGGATTAGAGACCTAAATGTAAGGCCAGACACTCTAAAACTCTTAGAGGAAAACATAGGCAGAACACTCCATGACATAAACCACAGCAAGATTCTTTTTGACCCATCTCCTAGAGAAATGGAAATAAAACAAAAACAAACAAATGGTACCTAATGAAACTTAAAAGCTTCTGTACAGCAAAGGAAACCATAAACAAGATGAAAAGACAACCCTCAGAATGGGAGAAAATATTTGCAAATTAAGGAACTGACAAAGGATTAATCTCCAAAATATACAAGCAGCTCATGCAGCTCAATATCAAAAAAACAAACAACCCAATTCAAAAATGGACAGAAGACCTAAACAGACATTTCTCCAAAGAAGATATACAGATTGCCAACAAACACATGAAAGGATGCTCAACATCACTAATCATTAGAGAAATGCAAATCAAAACTACAATGAGGTATCACCTCACACCAGTCAGAATGGCCATCATCAAAAAATCTACAAACAATAAATGCTAGAGAGGGTATGGAGAAAAGGGAACCCTCTTGCACAGTTAGTGGGAATGTAAATTGATACAGCCACTATGGAGAACAGTATTCAGGTTCCTTAAAAAACTAAAAATCGAACTACCATACAACCCAGCAATCTCACTACTGGGCATATACCCTGAGAAAACCATAATTCAAAAAGAGTCATGTACCACAATGTTCACTTCAGCTCTATTTACAATAGCCAGGACATGGAAGCAACCTAAGTGTCCATCAACAGATGAATGGATAAAGAAGATGTGGCACATATATACAATGGAATATTACTCAGCCATAAAGGGAAATGAAATTGAGTTATTTGTTGTGAGGTGGATGGACCTAGAGTCTGTCATACAGAGTGAAGTAAATCAGAAAGAGAAAAACAAATACCTTATGCTAACACATATATATGGAATCTGAAAAAAAAATGGTTCTGATGAGCCTAGGGGCCGGACGGGACTAAAGACTCAGACATACAGAATGGACTTGAGGACATGGGGAGGGGGAAGGGTAAGCTGGGATGAAGTGAAAGAGTAACACTGACATATATACACTACCAAATGTAAAATAGATAGCTAGTGGGAAGCAGCTGCATAGCACAGGGAGATCAGCTCGGTGCTTTGTGACCACCTAGAGAGGTGGGATAAGGAGGGTGGGGGGGAGACGCAAGAGGGAGGGGATATGGGGATATACATATGCATATAGCTGATTCACTTTGTTATACAGCAGAAACTAACACAACATTGTAAAGCAATTATATTCCAATAAAGATGTTAACAACAAAAAATAGTTTTCTGGTGTCAGCAATCCCACTCCTGGGCATATACCCAGAGAAAACTCTAGTTCAGGAAGATACATGCACCCCAATATTCATAGCAGCACTATTCACAATAACTAAGACATGGAAACAACCTAAATGTCCATCAACAGATGAATGGATAAAGTAGATGTGGTGCATATATACAATGGAATATTACTCAGCCATAAAAAAGAATGAAATAATGCCATTTGCAGCAACATGGATGCACACAGGGATTACCATACTAAGTGAAGTAAGTCCAACAGAGAAAGACAAATATCATATGATATCACTTATACGTGGACTCTAAAACATGATACAAATGAACTTATTTACGAACCTGACCTATAGACATAGACAACAAACTTCTGATTACCAAAGGGGGAAGGGAGGGGTATAAATTAGGAGTTTAGGATTAGCAGATACAAACTACTGTTTATAAAATAAACAACAAGGACCTACTATATAGTACAGGGAACTATATTCAGTATCTTGCGCTAAACTATAATGGAAGAGAATATGAAAAGGAATATATATATACATATATATGTGCATAAGTGAATCACTTTGCTGTACATCAGAAACTAACACAACATTGTAAATCAACTTATATTCAAATAAAAAAAAAAGTTTTCTGGTGCCATGGTGTTGTCCACACTGGTGATTTCAGTGGCAAAATATTAAGCTTGCAAGCTCAGACCTGTAGGCTTTCCTTCCAGCCACTTCACATGGCTTCTGTCTGCCCTGAGATGGCCTAAATCAGCAGTCACACAACTGTGCACATTTCCTTGAAGATACCACACTCTCCCACACTTTGAGCCCTTCCCTATTGCCTTCAAGATCTAGCTGAAGAGTCACCACTTCTGGGAAGTCTTTCCTAGTTCCTTCAGTCACGGCAGGCATTGCCAAGCAGCTCACAGTGCCTACAGCTCTTATTACACTAGACTGTGATTCTGGGTTTATACGTCTCTCCTCCAGTAAATCATAAGCTCCTCTGACAAAGCTTTGTTTGTTCTCTATGTACCGCAGCATTTAATGTAGCACCTCGCATGAAGTTGGAGCTCAGGAATTATTTGTTGAAAGGAAGAAAGAGGAAAAGAAGGAAAGGATGAATGAAGGGAGAAAGGGAAGAGGAATGTTCTTTGCTGTCTCCAGAAGGAAGTCCAATGACGTTTTCTTTATTCTCTTGGTAGCTTCTTTTAACAGTTTCATCTGTTTGTAGGCTTTATACATAATCAATTTTAATAAGTTCCAATTGTTCTTTAATACTGAAGCATTAGGATTATGACTTCCAAGTGTCTGGAGCGTGCCATTATGTCTGAATCAGGGCTGGAGACTCTTCGGGGGGAAGCGTATGATTGTCTATATCAGCTTCTTCTTTGACTTGTCTTGTTTATTTGTACTTTCAGGCATAGGCTTCTTTAGTCCCATATAATATTAATTTAAAGACAAATGCAATTAAAGAGATTTGGCAGTGCCACTCGCTCACACATCCGGTCAAGTCCCTGAGTCCTGCCAATGTTCCCTCCTAAATTTTTTCATACTGTTTCATTTTCTCCAACCTTCAGCCACTGCCTTGGGCCAAGCTCTCAGCCCTCCCATTTGAACTACTGCCACAGCTGTTTTGTAGTCAACCATTCCCCATGCTTCTCCACCCCTGACCCCTCCCCTGCCCAGCCACCAGAATGGGTTTTCTCCAACTCAGTCTTAAATTGCTTAATTGTCTTCACTGCTCTCATCACTGACAGAATAAATTTCCAAACTTTAACTGGAAAAGGAAACCTCACTGTGTCACATGAGACTTCTCATAACTTGTTCTTAACTCTGCCCATTCTTACCATCTTCAAACCCAAAGAAATTACCATCTGTATTAGTTTACTAAAGCCTCTGTAACAAGGGACCACAGACTGGATGGCTAAACAACAGAAATGTATTGTCTTACAAATTCTGGAGGCTAGAAGTTCGAGATCAAGGTACTGATTCCTTCTGAGGGCCATGAGGGGTGAATCTGTTCCAGGCCTCTCTCCTTGGCTTGTAGATGATTGTCTTCTCCCTGTGTCTTTACACTGTTATCCCTCTCTATGTGTCTGTGTCCAAATGTCCTCTTCTTAGAAGGACACCAGTCAATATGGATTAGGGTCTACTCTAGTGACCTCAGTTTAACTTGGTCACCTCTGTAAAGATCCTGTTTCCAAATAAGGTCACATTCTGAGGTGCTGGGGATTTGGACCTCAACACGTGAATTTTGGGGGACACAATTCAACCCATAACATCACCCTTCCAGTCCCTTTTAAGTTTTTGCATAACTGTTTCAAAATAAAACCATTATTTTAAAAAAGAAAAAAAAAAGTTTTTGCACATATTGGTCCATTTGCTTGGAATTTTTTTACCACCAACCCCTCAATTTCTACAGGTAGAGTTGATAAACTAAGTGTTGTATTTCTCCTTTTTCCTGTTCACCATTTCTTTGCATTCTTCATAGTTCTTCTTTCAATGAATGAATGATGCTTATTTGTTTCCATGTCTGTTTCCTCACTTGTCTGTTCCCTACTCTCTTGAGGGCAGAGATGATCTAATCTGCCATTTTGTTCCCAGTGCCTAACACGGTTCCTAGCACACAGTAGGATAATTAAGTGTTTGAGGAAAACTGAATTATAAATGGTGAGCCAGAGGAAGTGACACATAAGCTGAGTCCCAAAGGAAGTCTACAAGTTATCCAAGTGACGAAAATGAGGAAGAGCTTTCCAGACCTGTCCAGAGAAGTGAAGCAATATGGTGTATTTGTGAAACTACTAGTACATAAAGTAGTGGGTTAGAGATTACAGGAAATATGGCTAGAAATGGAGGCAGAGGCAGTTCATGAAGGGTCCTGTAAGTTAAGGAGTTCTGTCAGTATCTTATACTCATTCACTCCTTTACACACACACGGGCATGTTATGTACTGATTTCCTAGCATTATATGTTAAATCATTGAAAAAGTTTAAGCAAGGAAGTGACACGGTCACCTTTGTTTATTACAATATTAATTTCAGCAGCAAAGCAAAGATACATTGAAAGGAGTCAAGGCTTGGAAACAGGGAGGCCACTGAAGAAGCTGTTGGCCTGGCCCAGGCCAGAGACGGTAAGGGAATAACCCAGAGGAGGCATTACAGAGGTTGAGAGGAGGGGGTGAATCACAGGGATACTCGGCAGTTAAAAGTGGGTAAATTGATGATGGCTTGAACATAAGAGAGAGGAAGGAGAGAAGGATAAATCCCTGGTCTGGCTGGGTGACTGGGTGGATGATAGAGCCATTCATGGAAACTTCAAAGATAGGGAAGAAGTACTTGGAATGAAGTTAAGGGTATGATGAGGCAGCAGATGAGATATGAAGGAGGAGAAAAAGTTTAGTTGAATTACAGGTGCTCAAGGATATCCAAATGGAGAAGCGGGTACATGGGCATCCCTACCAGTCTGGAACTTGAGAGAGGTCTTAGCTGGAGATGCGGACACTGGAGTCACTTATATAGAGAGTATAATTGAAGTCATGGCAGTAGATTTCATAATACATAATTCATAATCCAAATGTACACTCCTTTCTCTGTAGGGACTAAGGATGGACCCCCGGGCCTGGTAGCAGCAATTCAGCAGCTGTGGCTCTGTCCTATTTCTTTGTAACCATATACTTGGAAGACTACCCAATTTCTAGCTTTGTACTGAACACTGCCTTCGGGGAAAACTTTAGTTTATAAAGACAAATGTAATCAAAGGCAAAAAAAAAAAAAAAAAAAAAACCTAGCTTTTGGTGATCCCATTCTATTCTCTTCATTTATTCTGCTAATTTTGTTCTGTTTATTATTTGCTATTCCAAAATATTAAAACTTTAGTCATTATTCATAAACCAAAAATTCCCTAGGAACTCATGCATAATTATAATTGCAATAATTAAGTTAAATAAAATCCAACAGGTGAAGGTTAAAATCTGTCCCCCATCTCTGCCTCCTTGAAAGGAACAATGGAAGTCAATCTTTACCTAGCAGAAATCCCATGCAACCATCACATGAAATGGGAGCGCTGGGATCCTCCACTTTTAGAGATAAAAACCTGGGGATCATTAATGGACATGCCACAATTAATCTTCATTAAGAGTCAGCCAGTTACAAATTCTATTCCATCAAGCCACCACCTGTGTTCCCTCCTCTCTCACACCTTGGTCCCTCCTCCACTGCTATGGTACAGCCGTCCAGCTCAGAACATGCAAGAATATTGCTGACCAACCTACTTGTCCTCAACAACATCATAGTAGGTGAAGGCCATTACTCTATTTCTTGACTGTTTTATGTGTCTATTCTTAAATATCATCTCCAAATTTTCAGGGTTTTTTCACCTATGAAATGGAAACTGTACTGATTTTCTATCTAATACTCTTGCATTGCAAACTAACTTTTTTGGCTTTGACTGTTATTCCCCTAATAAGACTATTGTTATGGTTTCCCTGCCAGGTTAAGCCTTTCTATTTCCAGTGCCTATGGTATCACAATACCTTTGACCCCAAAACCCCACTTCACATTATACTGAGAAAATAATCCAAAAGGAAGAACAATCCTTGTGGCAGAGACTTTGATTGAAATATCTATCATAGAAAGATAATATCTCACAACAGGAGATGAATTAAATAAATACCCATTTAACAGAATTTTATGCAGCTCTTACAATGGCATATTAATGAAGAAAGAACTAGGGGGAAAAATTAAAGGAGATACCAGTGATATTTCTGTAATACTCATAGCTGTATAAAAATGATATAGTTATATGGATAAAAACTTTAAGAGAACTCATATAAATAATTTCTAAAGGTGGATGGACCTAGAGTCTGTCATACAGAGTGAAGTAAGTCAGAAAGAGAAAAACAAATACCGTATGCTAACACATATATATGGAATCTAAGAAAAAAAAAAAAAAGGTCATGAAGAACCTAGGGGTAAGACGGGAATAAAGACACAGACCTACTAGAGCATGGACTTGAGGATACGGGGAAGGGGAAGGGTAAGCTGTGACAAAGTGAGAGAGTGGCATGGACATATATATACTACCAAACGTAAAATAGATAGCTAGTGGGAAGTAGCCGCATAGCACAGGGAGATCAGCTAGGTGGTTTGTGACCACCTAGAGGGGTGGAATGGGGAGGGTGGGAGGGAGGGAGATGCAAGAGGGAGGAGATACGGGAGCATATGTGTATGTATAACTGATTCACTTTGTTGTGGAGCAGAAACTAACACACCATTGTAAAGCAATTATACTCCAATAAAGATGTTAAAAAAAATACTAATAACAATTTCTAAAGGGAAATTCTGTACTTATTTGTTGAGTACCATCTATCTATTTCTTCTTATTCTTTTATATATATATATTTAAATTCCTCGAAAAAGCCCTATGTGGAAGATGTTGCCATCACTGCCATCTCCGTTTAACAGAAGAGGAAACTGGGCTCAAGAATTACCCAAGACCAGTCTTAATATGTTGCAATAAAAAGACTATGAATGGATTGTCTTCTTTGTACTGTGTTTTTCATGAATGATATTGAATCATTTAATGCAATTTTTGTTTCAATATTTGCTAGAAAGAAGAATCGAATAATGAGCTTCATCTTGCAATAAATAACAGAACCAGTTCATTTTCAATTCTGTGGTTAGAAATGTAACCTTTAGAAATGGGCAGATTCCTTCCTTCTTTCTTTGCCATTGTGGAAAAATGCCTTCCAACACATTTTGGAGGTGAACATCTCCACTCTCTGCCCCAGGATCAGACGGACTGGTCCAGTCACCTTCCCGCTCATGACTTTTCCCATAGTCACTCATGACAGTGGCTGAGAATCTCTGTGGATCGTTAACTGGATACAAGAAATTGGGTGGAGCCATCTCTGACTGAAAAGGTACCACTATGGGTTATAAAGTGCAAGAAGGAAGGAGCTCCGCAGCCCTCTCTGTCTTGGTTGGCCCCAGCCCCTTTAAGACTGCAAGCTGGCTCAGTGCATCACCGAGAGAAAAACTTGGAAGACTCACTTAAATGATTGACCTATTTCTGGGCTCTCTGTTGTTGCAAATTACAAGAATATACTGTGTGCATTTTCAGGTAATTTGATACTATTACCTTAAAATTCACTGGTTCCACCTCCCCCTTCCCTCCCCTGTTCAACTGGAATATCTGACCATTTCCCTTGGCAGCCTGCTTCTGTTTTCCAGGTAACTGATGATGATTTTATACCCTGGATGATAATCAATGTATAGAAACTGTCTTTATTGATTTGGATAAAACCACAAATTATAGCTACTTTGAGCAGAGCTCAATGAGATTAGATGTGATTATACTGCAACGGGGTGTGAGCCCGCTGGCAACCAGGCTGCCGTGAAGCTATTTAATTGTTACACGTGAAAGGCAAATGGGGACCTCTAACACAGTGCCCACTCGGTGGGCACTATGTCCACCCTTTACAGAGCAGAACCTTCAGGCTGGACCACCTGGCCATGCATGCTTCAGACAACAAACACTTAGGACCACCATGAACCTGGCTCAGAGACAGTAAAGATAGAATGGTTCAAAGAGAAGCAATGGCCTTCATGAAACCTGTCTACTCTAGTCGCCACTGTGTCATTTACCCATAAATCAGAGGCAGCAACATTTCCGCGAATATATGGATTTCAGGCAGATCAGTAAGAAAGTCAGGAGGCAGGAAGGAAGAAAACAGCAGGCTATAGCTCAGACAGATATCCTTGGCTTGGAAGGCCTTTCCATCAGTCCCCTCACATTGTGATAGTCCTAGATTGGCTGTCTCCTCCTTGTAAGACTCTTTTTTTTTTTTTTTCAACAACTGATATATTTTTTTTTGAATTTTATTTCTTTTTTTATACAGCAGGTTCTTATTAGTTTTCTATTTTATACATATTACTGGATATATGTCAATCCCAATCTCCCAATTAATCCCACCACCACCACCACCACCCCCAGCTTTCCCCCCTTGGTGCCCATACAGTTGTTCTCTACATCTGTGTCTCTATTTCTGCCTTGCAAACCTGTTCATCTGTACCGTTTTTCTAGATTCCACATACATGATATGATATTTGCTTTTCTCTTTCTGACTTACTTCGCTCTGTATGACAGTTTCTAGGTCCATCCACGTCTCTACAAAAGACCCAGTTTTGTTCCTGTTTTTGGCTGAGTAATATTCCATTGTATATATATACCACATCTTCTTTATCCATTCCTCTGTCAATGGGCATTTAGGTTGTTTCCATGACCTGGCTATTGTAAATAGTGCTGCAATGAACATTGGGGTGCATGTGTCTTTTGGAATTATGGTTTTCTCTGGGTATATGCCCAGTAGTGAGATTGCTGGGTCATATGGTAATTCTATTTTTGGTTTTTTAAAGGAGCCTCCATACTGTTCTCCATAGGGGCTGTATCAATTTACATTCCCACCAACAGTGCAAGAGGGTTCCCTTTTTTCCACACCCTCTCCAGCATTTGTTGTTTGTAGATTTTCTGATGATGCCCATTCTAACCAGTGTGAGGAGATACCTCATTGTAGTTTTGATTTGCATTTTGCTAATAATTGGTAATGTTGAGGATCTTTTCATGTGCCTCTTGGCCATCTGGATGTCTTCTGTGGAGAAATGTCTATTTAGGTCTCTGCCCATTTTTGGATTGGGTTGCTTGTTTTTTTAATATTGAGCTGCATGTGCTGTTTATATATTTTGGAGATTAATCCTTTGTCCATTGATTCATTTGCAAATATTTTCTCCCATTCTGAGGGTTGTCTTTTCGTCTTGTGTATAGTTTCCTTTGCTGTGCAAAAGCTTTTACATTTCATTAGGTCCCATTTGTTTATTTTTGTTTTTATTTTCATTACTCTACTGAGGTGGGTCAAAAAAGATCTTTCTGTGATTCACGTCAAAAAGTGTTCTTCCTATGTTTTTCTCTAAGAGTTTTATAGTATCTGGTCTTACATTTAGGTCTTTAATCCATTTTTAGTTTATTTTTATGTATGGTATTCGGGAGTGTTCTAATTTCATTCTTTTACATGTAGCTGTCCAGTTTTCCCAGCACCACTTATTGAAGAGACTGTCTTTTCTCCATCATATGTTCTTGTCTCCTTTGTTGTAGATTAATTGACCATAGGTGTGTGTGTTTATTTCTGACTTTCTATCCTGTTCCATTGATCTATATTTCTGTTTTTGTGCCAGTACCATATTATCTTGATTACTGCAGCTTTGTAGTATAGTCTGAAGTCAGAGAGTCTGATTCCTCCAGCTCCGTTTTTTTCCCCTCAGAATTGCTTTGGGTATTCGGGGTCTTTTTTGTCTCCTTACAAATTTTAAGATTTTTTGTTCTAGTTCTATAAAAAAATGCCATTGGTAATTTGATAGGGATTGCACTGAATCTGTAGCTTGCTTTGGGTAATATAGTAATTTTCACAATATTGATTCTTCCAATCCAAGAACATGGTATATTTCTCCATCTGTTTGTGTCATCTTTGATTTCTTTCATCAGTGTCTTATAGTTTTCTGAGTACAGGTGTTTTACCTCCTTAGGTAGGTTTATTCCTAGGTCTTTTATTCTTTTTATTGCAATGGTAAATGGGAGTGTTTCCTTAATTTCTCTTTCAGACATTTTGTTGTTAGTGTATAGGAATGCAAGTGATTTCTGTGCATTAATTTTGTATCCTGCTACTTTACAAGATACACTGATTAGCTCTAGCCATTTTCTGGTAGTATCCTTAGGATTCTCTATGTATAGTATCATGTCATCTGCAAACAGGGACAGTTTTACTCTTCTTTTCCAATTTGCATTCTTTTTATTTCTTTTTCTTCTCTGATTGCTGTGGCTAGGACTTCCAGAACTACGTTAAATAATAGTGGTGCGAGTGGACATCCTTGTCTTGTTCCCTATCTTAGAGGAAATGCTTTCCAGTTTTCACCATTGAGAGTGATGCTTGCTGTGGGTTTGTCGTATATGGCCTTTATTATGTTGAGGTAGGTCCCCTCTATGCCCACTTTCTGGAGAGTTTTTATCGTAAGTGAGTGTTGAATTTTGTCACAAGCTTTTTCTGCCTCTATTGAGATGATCACATGGTTTTTAGTTCTTCAGTTTGTTAATATGGTGTATCACATTGACTGATTTGCATATGCTGAAGAATCCTTGCATCCCTCGGATAAATCTCACTTGATTATGTTGTATGATCCTTTAAATGTGTTGGTGGATTCTGTTTGCTAGTATTTTGTTGAGGATTTTTGCATCTATATTCATCAGTGGTATTGGTCTGTAATTTTTTTTTTGTAGTATCTCTGTCTGGTTTTGTTATCAGGGTGATGGTGGCCTCATAGAATGAGTTTGGGAGTGTTCCTTCCTCTGCAATTTTTTTGGAAGAGTTTGAGAAGGATGGGTGTTAGCTCTTTTCTAAATGTTTGATAGAATTCACCTGTGAAGGCATCTGGTCCTGGACTTTTTTGTTGGAAGATTTTTAATCACAGTTTCAATTTCATTACTTGTGATTGGTCTGTTCATGTTTTCTATTTCTTCCTGGTTCAGTCTCAGAAGGTTATAGCTTTCTAAGAACTTGTCCATTTCTTCCAGGTTGTCCATTTTATTGGCATAGAGTTGCTCGTAGTAGTCTCTTATGATGCCTTGTATTTCTGCAGTGTCGTTGTAACTTCTCCTTTTTCATTTCTAACTTTATTGATTTGAGTCTTCTCCTTCTTTTTCTTGATGAGTCTGGCTAATGGTTTATCAATTTTGTTTATCTTCTCAAAGAACCAGCTTTTAGTTTTCTTGATCTTTGCTATTGTTTTCTTTGTTTCTATTTCATTTATTACTGCTCTGATCTTTATGATTTCTTTCCTTCTGCCGAGTTTGGGTTTTGTTTGTTCTTCTTTCTCTAGCTCCTTTAGGTGTAAGGTTAGATTGTTTATTTGAGATTTTTCTTGTTTCTTGAGGTAGGCTTGTATAGCTATAAACTTCCCTCTTAGAACTGCTTTTGCTGCATCCCATAGGTTTTGGATCGTCATGTTTTCATTGTCATTTGTCTCTAGGTATTTTTTGATTTTCTCTTTGATTTCTTCAGTGATCTCTTGGTTATTTAGTACCATATTGTTTAGCCTCCATGTGTTTGTGTTTTTTACGTTTTTTTCCCTGTAATTCATTTCTAATCTCATAGCGTTGTGGTCAGAAAAGATGCTTGATATGATTTCAATTTTTCTTAAATTTACTGAGGCTTTATTTGTGACCCAAGATGTGATATATCCTGGAGAATGTTCCATGTGCACTTGACAAGAAAGTGTAACCTGCTGTTTTTGGATGGAATGTCCTATAAATATCAATTAAATCTATCTGGTCTATTGTGTCATTTAAAGCTTCTGTTTCCTTATTTATTTTCATTTTGGATGAACTGTCCATTGGTGCAAGGGAGGTGTTAAAGTCCCCCACTATTATTGTGTTACTGTCGATTTCCTCTTTTATAGCTGTTAGCAGTTGCCTTATGTATTGAGGTGCTCCTATGTTGGGTGCATATATATTTATAATTGTTATATCTTCTTCTTGGATTGATCCCTTGATCATTATGTAGTGTCCTTCCTTATCTCTTGTAACATTCTTTATTTTAAAGTCTATTTTGTATGTTATGACTATTGCTACTCCAGCTTTCTTCTGATTTCCATTTGCATGGAATATCTTTTTCCATCCCCTCATTTTCAGTCTGTATGTGTCCGTAGGTCTGAAGTGGGTCTCTTGTAGACAGCATTTATATGGGTCTTGTTTTTGTATCCATTCAGCAAGCCTGTGTCTTTTGGTTGGAGCATTTAATCCATTCACGTTTAAGTTTATTATCGATATGTATGTCCCTATTACCATTTTCTTAATTCTTATGGGCTTGTTTTTGCAGGTCCTTTTCTTCTCTTCTGTTTCCTACTTAGAGAAGTTCCTTTAGCATTTGTTGTAGAGCTGGTTTTGTGGTGCTGAATTCTCTTAGCTTTTGCTTGTCTGTAAAGCTTTTGATTTCTCAGTTGAATCTGAATGAGATCCTTGCCAGTTAGAGTAATCTTGGTTGTAGGTTCTTTCCTTTCATCACTTTAAATATATCATGCCACTCCCTTCTGGCATGTAGATTTTCTGCTGAGAAATCAGCTTTTAACATTATGGGAGTTCCCTTGTATGTTATTTGGCATTTTTCCCTTGTTGCTTTTAATAATTTTTCTTTGTCTTTAATTTTTGTCAGTTTAATTACTATGTGTCTTGGTGTGTTTCTCCTTGGATTTATCCTGCCTGGGACTCTCTGAACTTCCTGGACTTGGGTGGCTATTTCCTTTCCCATGTTAGGGAAGTTTTCGACTATAATCTCTTCAAATATTTTCTCAGGTCCTTTCTCTCTCTCTTCTCCTTCTGGGACCCCTGTAATGCAAATGTTCGTGTATTTAATGTTGTCCCAGAGGTCTCTTAGGCTGTCTTCATTTCTTTTCATTCTTTTTTGTTTATTCTGTTCCGTGGCAGTGAATTCCACTATTCTGTCTTCCAGGTCACTTATCCATTCTTCTGCCTCAGTTATTCTGCTATTGATTCCTTTTAGTGTATTTTTCATTTCAGTTATTGTATTGTTCATCTCTGTTTGTTTGTTCTTTAATTCTTCTAGGTGTTTGTTTGTTCTTTAATTCTTCTAGGTCTTTGTTAAACATTTCTTTCATCTTCTCGATCTTTGCCTCCATTCTTTTCCCAAGGTCCTGGATCATCTTCACTATCATTATTCTGAATTCTTTTTCTGGAAGGTTGCCTATCTAAACTGCATTTAGTTGTTTTTCTGGGGTTTTATCTTGTCCTTCATCTGGTACATAGTCCTCTGCCTTTTCGTTTTGTCTGTCTTTTTGTGAATGTGGTTTTTGTTCCACAGGCTGCAGGATTGTAGTTCTTCTTGCTTCTGCTGTCTGCCCTCTGGTGGATGAGGCTATCTAAGAGGCTTGTGCAAGCTTCCTGATGAGAGGGACTGGTGGTGGGTAGAGCTGGGTGCTGCTCTGGTTGGCAGCACTCAGTAAAACTTTAATCCACTTGTCTGCTGATGGGTGAGGCTGAGTTCCCTCCCTGTTGGTTGTTTGTCCTGAGGCAACCCAGCACTTGTGCCTACAGGCTCTTTGGTAGGGCTAATGGTGGACTCAAGGAGGGCTCACACCAAGGAGTATTCCCCAGAACTTCTGCCAGTGTCCTGCTCCCCGCAGTGAGCTGCAGCCGCCCCCTGCCTCTGCAGGAGACCCTCCAACACGAGTAGGTAGGTCTGTTTCAGTCTCCTATGGGGGTCACTGCTCCTTCCCCCTGGGTCCTGATGTGCACACTACTTTGTGTGTGCCCTCCAAGAGTGGAGTCTCTGTTTCCCCCAGTCCTGTTGAAGTCCTGCAATCAAATCCTGCTAGCCTTCAAAGTCTGATTCTCTGGGAATTCCTCCTCCTGTTGCCGGACCCCCAGGTTGGGAAGCCTGATGTGGGGCTCAGAACCTTCACTCCAGTGGGTGGACTTCTGCGGTATAATTTTTCTCCAGTTTGTGAGTCACCCACCCAGCAGTTATGGAATTTGATTTTATTGTGATTGCACTCCTGTTACCAGCTCACTGAGGCTTCTCCTTTGTCTCTGGATGTGGGGTATCTTTTTTGGTGAGTTCCAGTGTCTTCCTGTTGATGACTGTTCAGCAGTTAGCTGTGATTTCAGTGCTCTCGCAAAAGGGAGTCAGAAGAAGACTCTTCTTCATCTGATCTGGAAGACGTCGTTATACTCCAGTGATTAGGAGCATGGATTTTGGAGCTAACTTCTACTTTTTAGCTAAATGACTTTATGCCAATTACCAAATCTTTCTGTGCCCAATTTGCAAAATAGGGTCAATAACAGAATACTTAGAACTCTACTTGGCCCTCTGTTTGCATGGAAAAAGCATTGGAACCAGAGACCTGAGTAAATACCTCTGCTCTCTACACTTACTGCCTATATAGCCTATGCCTACATTTCTTCACCTGCAGCAGCTACATGACTTAGCATGTGTGATGACATTAGCCCACGAAAGGTGCTGTACCTGATTTTTCTTTTCTTCCTCTCAATCAGTTTCTGAGTAGATCGTCTGGGCCTTAGCCATCTGGGAACACACATTTCCTCCCACCATCAAGGGCTTAGTAGCATAAAAAATTATAATCATGATAATGACACAGCTATATTCTACTCATTGATTCATTCACTCATTCATTAATTCAAGAGGTAGTTCTTGAGAATTCACTAAATGAGTCACGGTTCTGTGTGCTAGAGTACAGCCTTGAGTGAAGCAGATGAGGTCTCTGAAAGAGTGGAGCCTACATTCCAAGGAAGGGGGAGAGATACTTAACACATGTAAACAAACAAATGGAACAAGATGATTTAGGTGCTGTGTGAAGAGAAATCAGGGTTATGTGGCTGAGAGTGACTAGTTCATGGGCTTTGGGAAAAGGCTGCTGATTTGATGACACAGTGCCACCCTAAAGAGGTGACCTCAAAACTAAGATGGGAAGACCAAGAAGGAGCTCTCCAGGTGGAGTTCTGGGCAAAGCTGCAGCATGTTCATGAGGTAGGAACAGGCTGGTAGGTTTAAGGAACACAAAAGCCAATCTGGAGAGTCTGTGCTAAGCAAGGGCAAGGAGTTTCCTGGAGCAAAATCTCCAGTATCCCAGCCCCCACTCAAGTCATTACCTCCTATTTTGGGGTTCCTGCAGTGACTCAGAACAGTCATGACTCACTTCTGTCTCTTTTATGGTGAGTCTCTCCAGAGTCATGCCGAATTTGGAGCCGACCTTATTGTTCCTGCAGCTCCTGCTACATTGTACAATATCACCTGTGCTGGAAGAGTTCTAGCTACTTCCTTTTCTCGTTCATAGTCACCAAGATAAAAAGCAAGAACAGGGATGCATGTCTGGGTGGCAGAATATCCCCCTCTCTGTGTTGCACTCAACTGTCAGCCTAGAGAGTTGTCTTGGTTGTCAGTTTCCCTGCCAGCCTATCTATCTGATGACATCTTCAGTCCAACAGGCTATCTCAGAAGCGGCACCTAGAACTCTCTCACCAAGCCTGGACCCCAGGCCGTTTTAAAAGGGTGCAATCAGAGAGCTGCCAAGATGGTGGAGAAGAAAGACCCTGAGCTCACCTCCCCTCATAAGCACACCAAAACCACAACTATCTCAGAACAACCATCGATGAAGAAGACCAGGAACTACCAGAAAAGATCTCCTACAACTAAAGATATAAAGAAGGAACCACAAGGAGATGGATAGGAGGGGAAGTTTCATGATATAATCAAATCCCATACTCCCCGGGTGAGCAACCCACAAACTGGAGAATAATTATATTGCAGAGGTTCATCCACAGGAGTGAGAGTTCTGAGCCCCAAGTCAAGTCTCCAGCCCAGTGGTGTGGGACTGGGAAGATGAGCCTCCAGAGCATTTGGCTTTGAAGGCCAGCAGTGCTTAATTTCAGGAGCCCCAAAGGACTGGGAATAAAGATTTCACTCTTAAAGGGCACACATAAAATCTCACATGCACTGGGACCCAGGGAAAAGCAATAATATGATAGAAGCCTGGGCCAGACCTACCTACTGGTCTTGAAGGGTCTCCTGGAGAGGCAGTGGGTGGCTGCCGCTCACCCTGGGGACATGGACATTGGTGGCAGCCGTATCTTAAATGCTCCTCTACCATGGAAGCCAATGCCGGAGGTACCACTGGCTCATTAGTGCCAAGACATGACCCCACCCAACAACCTGTAGGCACCAGTACTGGCCTCAGGCCAAACAACAAACTGGGTAGGGACATGGCCCCATCTATCAGCAAACAGGTTGCCTAAAATCTTCCTGAGCCTACAGCCACCTCTAGACATGCCCCTGGACAGGGCCCTGACCACCAGAAGGCCAAGACCCAGCTCCACCCACCAGTGGGCAGGCAATGGCCATGCCCTCCAGGAAGCCTGCACTAGCCTCTAGACCAGCATCACCCACCAGGGGGCAGACACCAAACACAAGAAAACTACAATCCCACAGCATGTGGACCCAGCCCACTTACAGAAAGCCAGACCCTACCCTGTGACTAGCTGGTCCCTGACCCTGCCCACTATCAGGCCAACGCAAGTTTCAGGACACCCCAGATCTCATACCTAATTGTGTCAGGAACCCCCCCGACCCCACCCAGCGATCTGACACCAGCTCAGGATCCCTGGGCCCTGCAGACAGACTCCAGGACCTGGCTCTGCCTTCCATTAATCTGGCACTAACTGCAGGATCTTTCATCCACCAGTGGGTGGGCAACAGCCCTGGAGTCTTCTGGACCCTGACTCCTACATCAGTGAGCCAACACTAACCTTGGGGCTCCCTAAGGTTCTGCAGCCGGATGCCTCATGACCAGGCCCTGTTAATCAGTAGCTAGCAGCATCTGCACAAGCCAGGACCTGGCAACCAACTGGACTAGGGGCCAACCAAGCCTACCAGACTGCCCACATAGTCAGCCCACCATAAAAGAAGGACCCATGCAGCCCTCTTAGGGGGCACACCTAGAGCATAAAGTTTGGGTGACAAGAGGGGAGTGTGCTGCTGGAACATATTGGACGTCTCCTACAGAAGGCCACTTCTCCAAGGTCAAGAAACGTTAACTAATCTACCACATATATAAAAATACAAATAGCAACTTAGACAAAATGAAGCGGCAGAAGAACAGGTTCCAGACGAGGGAAGAAGATAAAACCCCAGGACAAGAGCTAAGTGAACTCGAGATAGGCAATCTATCTCGAGTAATGATCGTAATGATGATCAAAGAACTCAAGAGAAGAATGAATGTACAGAGTGAGAAGTTAGAAGTTTTTAACAAGTTATAAAATATAAAGAAAACCAAACAGAGATGAAGAATACAATAACTGAAATAAAAAATAAACTAGAAGGAATCAACAACAGGCAAAATGATACAGAAGAATAGATCAGTGAGGGGCTTTCCTGGTGGCGCAGTGGTTGAGAATCTGCCTGCCAGTGCAGGGGACACGGGTTCGAGCCCTGGTCTGGGAGGATCCCACATGCCGCGGAGCAACTGGCCCCGCCCGTGAGCCACAATTACTGAGCCTGCGCATCTGGAGCCTGTGCTCTGCAACAAGAGAGGCCGCGATAGTGAGAGGCCCGCGCACCGCGATGAAGAGTGGCCCCCGCTTGCCGCAGCTGGAGAAAGCCCTCGCACAGAAACAAAGACCCAACACAGCCAAAAATAAATAAATTAATTAAAAAAAAAAAAAAGAATAGATCAGTGAGCTAGAAGACAGAGTAGTGGAAACCACTGCCACTGAACAGAAAAAAAAAAGAAAGAAGAATGAAAAGAAATGAGGACAGTTTAAGAGACCTCGGGGACAAAATCAAGCACACTAATATTTGCATTATAGGGGTCCCAGAAGGAGAAGAGAGAGAGAAAGGGCCTGAGGACATACTGAAGACATAATAGCTGAAAACTTCCCTAACCTGGGAAAGGAAACAGTTACCCAAGTCCAGGACAGAGAGTCCCACACAGGATTAGCTCAAAGAGGAACACACCAAGACACATCGTAATTAAAATGACAAATATTAAAGAGAGAATATTAAAAGCAGCAAGGAAAAAGCAATAAATAATATACAAGGGAACTCCCATGAAGCTATCAGCTGACTTTTCAGCAGAAACTCTGCAGACCAGAAGGGAGTGGCATGATATTTAAAGTGATGAAAGGGAAAAACCTACAACCAAGAATACTCTACCCAGCAAGGTTCTCCTTCAAACTTTATGGAGAATTCAAAAGCTTTACAGACAAGCAAAAGCCAAAAGATTTCAGCACCATCAAACCAGCTTTACAACAAACGTTAAAGGGACTTCTCTAGACAAAAAAAGAAAAGATCACAAGGAGAAATAAGAAAATTACGAAATTAAAGAACTCACTGGTAAAGGCAAACATACAGTAAAGGTAGGAAATTATCCACACACAAAGCTAGTAGGGAGGTTAAAAGACAAAAGTAGTAAAATCATCTATATCCACAATAAGCAGTTAAGGGATACACAAAACAATTAGATGCAAAATATGATATCAAAAACAGTAATAATAAAGAATATGTGGTGTATACTTATACAATGGAGTGTTACTCAGACATAAAAAAAATGAAGTAATGCCATTTGCAGCAACATGGATGGACCTAGAGAATATCATATTAAGTGAAGTAAGTCACACAAGAAAGACAAGTATCATATGATATCACTTATATGTGGAATCTTAAAAAATGATACAGGACTTCACTGGTGGCTCAGTGGTTAAGAATCTGTCTGCCAATGCAGGGGACATGGGTTCGAGCCCTGGTCCAGGAAGATCCCACGTTCTGCGGAGCAACTAAGCCCATGAGCTGCAACTACTGAGCCCACGTGACACAACTACTGAAGCCCACACACCTAGAGCCCGTGCTCCATAACAAGAGAAGCCATCGCAATGAGAAGCCTGTGTACTGCAACAAAGAGTAGCCCCCGCTCACCACAACTAGAGAACGCCCACGCACAGCAACAAAGACCCAACGCAGCCGATTAATTAATTAATTAATTAATTTAAAAAATGATACAAATGAACTTACTTACAAAACAGAAATACACTCACAGACATAGAAAACAAACTTATGGTTACCAAAGGGCATAGTGGGCGGGGGGGTGGGGCAGCTGGGAGAGAGATAAATTAGGAGTTTGGGACTAACATATACACACTACTATATATAAAATAGGTAAACAGTAAGGACCTACTGTATAGCACAAGAACTATACTCAATATCTTGTATTTTTAATTAATTATTTATTGGAGTATAGTTGATTTAAAATGTTGTGTTAGTTTCTTCTGTACAGCAAAATGAATCAGTTTTACATATACATATATCACCCCTTTTTAGATTATTTTCCCACATAGGTCATTACAGAGTACTGAGTAGAGTTCCCTGTACTGTACACTAGGTCGTTATTAGTTATCTATTTTATGTGTAGTAGTGTGTATATGTCAATCCTAATCTCCCAATTTATCCCTCCCCCCCTTCCCCCCTGGTAACCATAAGTTTGTTTTTCACATCTGTGACTCTATTTCTGTTTTGTAAATAAGTTCATTTGTATCATTTTTTTTTAGATTCCACATATAAACGATATCATATATTTGTCTTTCTCTGTCTGACTTACTTCACTCAGCCATATGAAGCCATATGACAATCTCTAGGTCCATCCTTGTTGCTGCAAATGGCATTATTTCATTCTTTTCTATGGCTGAGTAATATTCCATTGTATATATGCACCACATCTTCTTTATCTATTCCTCTGGATGGAGATTTAGGTTGCTTCCATGCCCTGGCTATTGTAAACAGTGCTGCAGTGAACACTGGGGTGCATGTATCTTTTTACTCAATATCTTGTAATAATCTATAATGGAAAAGAATCTGAAAAAGAGTATGTGTGTGTGTGTGTGTGTAACTAAATCACTTTGCTGTACACTTGAAACTAACACAACATTGTAAATTAACTATAATTCAATAAAAAAGAGGAAAATAACAGTAATTATGAAGGGAGGAGAGTACAAATGCAGGGGTTTTTTTTAATGAATTTCAAATTAAGATATCAGCAACTTAAAACAATCATGTATTTCTATAGACTGCTATAAAAAAACAAAACCTATAATAGATATACACACAAACCAAAAATCTATAATAGATATACACACACACAAAAAAAGGACTCCAAACATAACACTAAAGACAGTCATCAAATCACAAGAGAAGGGGACAAAAGAAGAAGAAAGGGAGAAAAAAGATCTACAAAAACAAATCCAAAACAATTAACATAATGGCAATAAGAACATACATATCGACAATTACTTTAAATGTAAATGGACTAAATGCTCAAATCAAAAGACATAGAGTGGCTGAATGGGTACAAAAACAAGTCCTGTATATATACTGCCTCCAAGAGACTCACCTCAGATCTAGAGACACACACAGACTGAAAGGGAGGGGATGGAGAAAGGTATTCCACGCACATAGAAATCAAAAGAAAGCCAGAGTAGCAATACTTATATCAGGGTAAAATCATGCTCTGTTCTGCATCACCTTTCTCTTTTCTAATATAAAATGAGGGTAGGACAACAGGCTATGGAGTCAGGTGGACCTGGGTTTAAGTCCCTTCTTGTCCACTGAGTAGATGTGTGAACTTGAGCAAGTGACATAATCTCCCTGTGCCTCACCTTCCTCATCTGTAAAATTGGAAGAATAATAATACCCACATCATAGTTTATAAAGCACCAACCCAGGGCGTATAATATAAAGAGACACAATTTTTCATCATTGTTTTTACTTCTGGACCAAGATGTACACCTTGACTTTCTTCTTTTAAAGATAGTTCCCTCCTCACCTCCTGTGATTAAGATGGAATTTTTATTCCTCATGGTTTGGATGAGATTCGGCCTGGGAACTGGCCATCAGCTCAATTTTGGGGTTACTGGTTCCTCCAGTGAAGATCCCCAGACCCTCTCAAGTTCTCAGGTAGAACTCTGGGCACCTGCCCAGCAATGCCTGAGATACACAGCCTCGTTCCTTTCTCTGAGCCCCTTACTACTGCAGAAAAGTTAGAGCTTAAACTATGCTAGCCACTCTGATTTGTGCACACACCTGGATAAGCATTAAATTCATGGTGTCAGAAAACAAGCATGAAACACCCACTGAAGCCTCCTTACTTTTTTATACTCTTGCTTCTCATGTGCTTTGAGTTGCCAAAGGACATTTTTGTTAAGTAAAAAAAAAAAAGTAATGCTAGCATAGTTTGCTTTTGGAAAGAGCTTCTTATGAAAGCTGCAAGCTTTTGGGGGGTTGAAAGGCAGAACAATTGGAAACTCCAAGTGTGACTTCTGGCCCCGTCATTTAAGGCTGAATTCTCCTCTCTGAAACACAGTGATGGTCTCCATTGCATAATTTAGACTCCTGGCATGCACTTAAGTCCTATTCATGTGAAGAGTAGCTCAGCTTACAGCAAAAGTAGAATATGCAATAGGCTCTGTGGTGTTGTTAGAACAGGGCTGATGAGAGAGAATTTTTCTGCAAATCCTCTATCCATTCTGACACCAGCCTGGCACTTGGGAGTGGGAGGACGACGGTGATTAGAACCACATAGGGTGAGCAGAGATGTGTAACAGTCTATGCGAGTCTCATTTCCCAGATATAAGACTCAGAAATGGATCACACCTTACACTAAAATTTTTTACTGCTTTTGAGCATCTTGCCAGGAGCTATTCAAAAGACAGTGACTGTATTAGGATTAAGGGTCTCCAAGACTGAGAAGAACGGGCCCAGCCACGGATTAGGTCAGCAATTCTGAGAAAATTATTTTCACTTTTTGTGGCCATGTTTGTGTTTATGTCATCGCTGAGGCAGGAAACCAACCTTCTCTCTCTCTCTCTCTGTCTCTCTCTCTCTCTCTCTCTTTTAAACTAGCTTTGGTTGTTTGCCCATCAGATTATACACTCACTGAGACTCTACATGCTACAACTTAACTTGGCTGCAAAGATAGCAAAATACAGCATCTTTAAAAATCTGCTGATCTTGAATTGCATAATGTCTGTGGCTTCCCAAAGTCTTTTCCCATCTTCAGCCTGACACAACCAGACCACTGAGTCCTCAGTAGGTGAAATATATATATGGTCACTGAGAAAGAAAACAAGGCCCATCCCATGGCTAGTTCTCTCTTCCCTCTGCTTGCTCCATGGATGACTGCCTTCCTTTATTTATTTATTCAGTTGTTTCAAATTTCATTTCAACAAATAAATTCATTCCAATATTCCCATGGTTTCAGCCACCACTTATGCTAATGGCAGCCCGGGTCCCTCTTCTGATCTCCAAAAGTGTATCACTCTCTGCTGAACGCACATCTCTACTTGGTTGTCTTACAAGCACCCCAAGGTTAATATTTAACTCATCCTCTTCCCTCCTCCTCTTCCCGAATTTCTAACTGATGGAATGCCATCAGCACATTTTGCCGAAGCCAGAAAACCAGAGGTAATGATTGATTCTCCAGCTCCATCACTCAACTGATACAATTGCTTAATAAACCTTACTCATTCTGCCTGTTAATATCCCTTAATCCTTTTTTTTTTTTCCTAGTGTCACCTTAGCTCAAGCCAGTATCGTGTCTTAACCTGGATCACTGTATCAGCCTCCCATCAGTTCTCCCTGCCTTGAGTCTTGTCCACTTCCAATGATTTCATGCAAGTAAGAGTGATCTTTCTGAAATGTGATTGTGTCTGATTGTGTCACTCACTGCGAAAACCCTTCAGTGGCTCTCCATGGCTCTCAGTCCAAGCTCCTTTGTTTGGCTTAAAAAGCTTTCCATAATCTGACCCTTTCATACGTATGTAGCTCCATCTTTCATCACCGTCTGCCTACTTTCACCCTCTAACTCACTCTCTCGCTCCATGTATACGTGCATGGCACTCTCGCTTCTGAAACTGCCCTCCTCTTCTCCACCTATTTCTTTCTTTTTATCCAGCACTGAGCTGGTGGAATATCCTCCAGGGAGACTTCTAGGATTACTCTCCTCCCTGATTAGACTGTGGCCTCCTTAAAGACAGGGCCCATGTCTTCCTCATTTTGGAATCTGCAGTTCCTAGCAGAGGGCCTCTCACATGGTTCTCAATCAAAGTTCAAAGATTGAATGAGAAGCTTGATCTCAATGTACTACAGTTGGAAGGGCAGCCCTAAGGGCTGCTCACCAACTTGCTCAAAGTCTTCATGAAAAAATAACTGCTTGTGTCCTCCTGGGTTCTCCCGGCATCCAGAAGCGGGTATGCAATTAGATCCCCATCAATTATAGGCTATGAGCCAAGCAAACCTCCTTCACCCTTCTGAAAACTCTCAATAGCAGGTGGGATAATCGAGGCAAGAAGGTTGGTAGCAAGACAAAAATACCACTGAGTCTTGAGCAAGTCTGTCTTCATATGTTATCAACTGAAACCTAATGGGAATACAGGAACCAGCACTTGATTTATTTTGAAAGAGAAAATGTCAGTATATTTTTATCAGAATTTGGGAAGGACAGACAAACAAAATGCAGAAAGCTAACGCCAATCCCAAACGAGAATAGAAATTAAAAGAATCATAATAAAGTTACTATTAATAAAAACATCTCACATTTATCTCATTTAATACTCACACTAACCCTATCAGGTAAGTACTACTTCGATCTCCATTTGTCATAGGAAGAAACTGAATCTCAGAGATGCTCAACACCTTGCCCAGTGCCACACACACGAGAGAGCAGCAGGGTCAACATTTGAACAAAGGTCTTCCTGATTTCACAGTCTGTATTCGCCATCATTGACCTCTGTTGCCTCTCCAAAAATATATTTTATATATTCATTATTCTGTGATAAACCATAATGGAAAAGAATATTAAAAAGAATATGTATATTCTTTGAATATGTATATATATGAATATGTATATATAATATTATATATATACATATTCATATGTATATATACACATATGAATATGTATATGTATAACTGAATCACTTTGCTATACACCTGAAACTAATACAACATTGTAAATCAACTATATACGTCAAAAAAAATTTTTTTTTAATTCAGAATGATTTTTCCTTTACATGTAGCCAGTGCAATACATAACAACTATCTAATGAATGAAAATGAGTGAGTGAAAAATCCATCTAGAATTCTCTGCTGATTCATGTTCAGATTTCTTTTGTTCACAGAACAGATTCCCCAGGAGTCCTCGGGCCAAACTGAACAGCATCTCTTGAAATTTTTTTAAGAAAAATCTAACCTTTGCCCATATTGGACACGAACATGATGCAAATACATTGTATGTTTTGGTTCTGCAAACCTCTGAGGCAGTGCTGTTCAATAGAACTTTCTGTGATTATGGAAAAGCTATATAACTGCACTGTCCAATACGGAATAGCCACATGTGGTTGTCCAGGACATGAAATATCACTAGTGTGATTGAGGAACTTAATTCTAAATTTTCTTTAATTTTAATTAATTTACATTTAAACAGCCATATGGGACCATAAGATAGCAAAGAAGTTTCATTCAACAGTTATTTATTGAGCATCCACTACATGTCAGGCACTGAGTTAGATGTTAGTGATAAAGCAAGATGAAAAACAAAGCAATCCCTTGTTTTCATGGAGCTTATAGTCTAATAAAGATAGATATCAATCATAAAGAAGATGTGGTACATATACACAATGAAATACTACTCAGCCATAAAAAAGATAATGCCATTTGTAGCAACATGGATGCAACTAGAGATTATCATACTAAGTGAAGTTAAGTCAGAAAGAGAAAGACAAATAACATATGGTATCACTTATATGTGGAATCTAAAATATGGCACAAATGAACCTATCTACAAAACAGAAACATGGACATGGAGAACAGACTGGTGGTTGCCAAGGGGGAGGGGGTTGGGGGAGGGATGGAGTTGGAGGTTGGGGTCAGCAGATGTAAGCTATTACATATAGAATGGATAAACAACAAGGTCCTACTGTATAGCACAGGGAACTATATTTAATATCCTATTATAAACCATAATGGAAAAGAATATAAAAAAAGAATGTATATATATATGTATAACTGAAACACTTTGCTATACAGCAGAAATTAACACAACATTGTAAATCAACTATACTTCTATAAAAACTTTTTAAAAAGATAGATATCAAACAAATAATTATACCAATAAAGATAAAAAGACATTGGTGGTTATAAAGCCAAGTGTTACAGAGCAAAGCTATAGAGTCTATTGAGACCTGGTCTGAGTGGCTTATGGAAGTTTCCTGAAGGAGGAATGTTCAGGTTGAGATCTGAGGGATGGGTACATGTTAAGCAGGTGAGACCCTTCCAGGTAGAGGGAATTTTGTGGCAGAAGTTCTGAGACAGGTGGCAGCATGAGCGGTCAGGGGAACTGAGAGGGGGCAGTGCTCTGGAGTGCTCAGAGCCTGGTGGGTGGGTGCAGGCAGTAGTGGTGGGGTGGTCCAGGTCACACCCCACCAGGTCTTACAAAGCTGCACTGAAGCTTTCGGTCTTTGTACCAAGAACCATGTAAATATATGGAATTATCTTTGGCTGGGAGTGGGGAGAGGTGGGAGGAGATGACATCGTCAGGTAACATAATACTGGCTGAGGTGTGGCGATGTGGGAAAGGCTATGTGGATGCAGGGAGGCCAGGAAGGAGTCGGTAGATCAGGGATGGACTCAATGAACACAGGAGCTCAAGATCCAACGCAAGGGCGTTTATGTCTCTGGATTCACCATGTCACTGCATTCACTGCCTTCTGTATTCTGCAGCCAGGATGAGGCTGAGAGCCCGCAGAGTGGACTCCCAGGGTCAATCCTGCCCCTACTTACTAGCTCTGTGATTTTTCCAAGCTGCTAACCCTCTCTGAGAATGTAGTTCCCTCATGTATAAAGTATATCCTGGTGAAGTTGCTGAGAACTAAGGCATAGGGTGTGCGGAAAGTACTATACAAATTCTCATCCTCACACCTGTCTATGTGATTTTTATATCACTCGCCTAGGGATAGATTCATGGGATATTATGGATGATGGGTTGTCCTTTTCTAGAAAGCCTAGAAGTATCTGAAATGCAAGATAAGCTCTCTCCTATCCAAATTATCGTAAGAACTTAATTAGCTGAAGATACAATGGAATGTAAATCAAACATTGAGCATGAGCTGTGTAGTATCACTGAGAACTTGTGGTTTACCTTGGACTTTGGTTGCCATTCACCTTGGCCTCAATCACTGACTCTGTTCCTTCCACCCTCCTGCCCACTCCCACTGAATCTATTTGTGTGTGTGTGTGTGTGTGTGTGTGTGTGTTCTCGTGCACAAGCATGCACACTCAAGCACACGATTCAGACCACCAGCTGCCCACTCATTTTTAACATGTGTTATTAATGTGATATATGTATATATATCCTTCACTATTAGTTTAAAACAATGATTTCTTAAAAATCAATGCAGCATATAAACGTCCAATGTTTTATGCCTATTTTCATGAGGAATATGGTTTTACCTTAAGTGAAACTCAAACCATGAAATAATGCTTTTACATTGGGAAATAATGCTTTACAATGGGAAACAAAACAGAACAAAATAAAACAAGCAAACAAAAAACCTCTGTGAAAGGGGCTGCCTCCAGTCTTGGGTGAACATATAACTTACCACCCTTCCCAAGATACTTTTGAGAGTGAAGGGGGGATGCTGTTAATAATTAAGATGGTCCCCCTTCTCATCCTTCACCCAGGGCCAGCCTTCCTACAGCTACGCACATGTTGGATCACAGGCCTGGGCAGGAACGCTCCACTGCTTGACCATGCTGAACCACTTTTATCCTCTGCCACGGCCAGCACATCTTACCAGTTCTCACTCGGACATCCCCTCTGCAATTAACTGAAGGTTTGTGTCCCCCCCCCAAATTCATATCTTAAAATCCTAACCCTAATGTAATGGTATTGGGAGGCAGGGCCTTTGGGAGATAATTAGATCGTGATAGTGAAGCCCTCATGATTGGGATTAGTGTCCTTATAAAAGGGACCCCAGAGAGATTTGTAGCCCTCTTTCTGCCATTTGAAGACACAACAAGAAGTCTGCAACCTCACCAGAACCCAAACAAGTCCTCACCAGAACCCAACCATGCCAGTATCCTGATCTTGGGCTTCCAGCCTCCACAATTGTGAGAAACAAATTTCTGTTGTTTATAAGCCATCCAGTCTATGATACTTTGTTAGAGCAATCCAAACCAAGACACCCTCCTTTACCCTATGCTAAGAATCCACCTGCTATGCAAGGGGTGCTGCTTGGCTAAACTGCTTATGGACCACAACTCCTTGGGGTGAACCTTTCATTTTTGTATTATTTTATTTATTTATTTATTTATTTATTTATTTTATTTTTGGCTGCGTTGGGTCTTCGTTGCTGCACACGGGCTTTCTCTAGTTGCGGCGAGCGGGGGGCTACTCTTTGTTGCGGTGCACGGGCTTCTCATTGCGGAGCACGGGCTCTAGGTGCACAGGCTTCATTAGTTGTGGCACGTGGGCTCAGTAGTTGTGGCTTGCGGGCTCTAGAGCGCAGGCTCAGTAGTCGTGGCGCACGGGCTTAGCTGCTCCGCGGCATGTGGGATCTTCCCAGACCAGGGCTCGAACCCGTGTCCCCTGAATTGGCAGGAGGATTCTTAACCACTGCACCACCAGGGAAGTCCCTGGGGTGAACCTTTTAAAGGTTGCAAGAAAATTTAATAGGCTTACTGAGCCTCTTCTTTTTGCTTTCCTCTCCCTTCCCAAATATCCTTACCCTCTCACTTTTCCTTTCCCTTGGGAGAGTCATTTCCAGTTTCCCTTCGTGGCTACCCTTTCCAGCCAGCCTCTGACAACTCTCCTTTACGATGCTCTCCACCCACTGGTAGTCACAGCCTCAGGGGTGGTGGGAAACAAACTGCACACACACAACATAATTCAAGATGGTGGGTGTTCAGTACCATCTTCATGAAATAAACAATAATAAGCATATAGGCAAAAATAAATCTAGGAAGACTTCATGAAGGATGTGAGACTGAGCCAGACCTTTAAGGATATGTACAAATGGGAGTGGGGAGGACTCTCCAAGAGATATAAATGTACAGGCAAAGGCCAGGAGCGGGAAAAGGCAAGAATCACAACTAGAATTATTTGGTTAGAGCCTCTGAGGGAGGGGAGTCCAAACCCCAGCATCAGCTTCAGAGCCTATGTTTTCACTCACACCTCCTTTCAGGGGTTGTCCACTGATTTCTGCACTCTTAACCTTCCACCTCTGCTTCATGTCCAGAATAACAAGAGAGGCTGAGACACTTTGCAAGTCAAGTTTCCTCCAGACAAACCCACATAAGAATTTCTAGACGAGGAGGTTTCCCTCCATACCATCTCTGTGATACCTGTGGTCATGGCTGGCAAAGAGAGGCCATCCAGAGATGCTCTGTGAGATGTGAGATGACAGGAAGGGGCTCTGGGAAGAGAAGTATCAATAGAAGAAATGAAGGTGATGACAAGGGAAGGTAGCGGGAACCTAAAACTAAGTCATGGGGCTACCCCGTGCCGGGCAGGAGAAAAGGAATTTTAGATTCTCTCAGTCTTCACAACCTGTGCAGTAGGTATTGTTAGTCTCATTTGATTTGTGAGAAAGTCTCAGAGAAGACAAAAAAAATTGCTCTGAGTCTCACGGTTGAGATGAGGCAGGGCAGGTTTGTGTGAACCTTTTGCATCTTACCCATCTGCTTCTATAATGATGGGTGAAGCTCGGCATGGGGACGGTGTGGAGATCTGGAAGAGGGAAGGGAAGAGGCATCTGTGCCCCTCACCAACTAATGAGAAAGCAGACGGTTGGAGAAGAATCATTTACTCAGATGGACATCATCTTTAGGTTTTGTCAGGAAATAAAGGTGGTTTTGCTTTTGTTCTGCTTTTTTTGTTTGTTTGTTTGTTTTTTGTCTTTTTGGAATGAAAACCAAAAGCACCACATATTTTATCAAAATCATACAGCTATTCCTTGTGATAAGAAAACCTACCACACAAAACATTGCTCTATCAAAACGCATTAAAGGAGCAAATTATTTTTATTTTGCCTAAGTATATAAATTACTAAATGTTTCTAGTTTCTCTAGCAAGTATCATGTGAATGCTATTATCTTGCCCCAGTTCCCTGAGCCTTATATTAGATATTATCTAGCATTCATAGTGGAAAATCTAAGACAAAAATCTGGGGTCAAACAATATTGTGCTGAAAACCAACACCTGGCCTGAATGCCCACAATCTCAGGGTTGTTCAGTGATTCTCTTGATGTCTACATTTTTTAAAACAGTTTTGTGGATTTTTATTTGAATTCTGAAATAGCAATAGCAGAGAGGTATATCTCAAAGGTCTGATGTTGTCTTGGATCCATAGTTTTTCATATTTTCCTTCAACTCTTCAGCCGGATAAAACAATAACAAACATCTTTTAAAAATCTCACTAAGAGACAATCCCACTGAATTGGCCACATAGGTGGCTATGGGCAGCGTACACACAAGTCATGCAGAGGTGCTCTGTCGTAATAGAGAGTGACAACTACCAGCCCTCGTGATGAATCTCAAGCCCTCCTCTTCTGATTCCAAGTAGAAGCATCACATTTCGACCATCCAACCCCCGTCTCACTCCTTCTTATAACTAGAATAGCCTGCGGAGACCATTGCTGGGCTCCTTCGGAGGTATGGGCTGATGCCCAAGGATGCAGAGACTATGGGTTCTTTCCAGAAGCCCCTGGACTTGGTGGACCAAGCTGTGGACTCATGATTCAAGGGCTTATTCACAGGAGCTGTGCAAAATAAAGAGAGGTCCAGTTCATCCAAAGCTGCCTTAAAGAGCCTACAAAATATAAAAATGAAGTCCTCCTGGCCCTCAGGGAGGGGGATAGAAACTGTGATTGGGGAGCAGGGGGCTCTCGATAGGGTACAAGAGCATCTCCTGGGGGCAGAGTGATTTTTATTTGATTCAGACTGGAAATAACAGTTCCTGGCATTATGCAAATGAAAGTACCAAGGAGTCTTTCTTACATGAAAATGTGGCAAGTTGGCTTCTTTTCAGAGTAGCTAAGTAGGAAAATATACAAATTAGGTTAGAGAATGATTGGCTAAAAAGAAGAAAAACTATTTGGGTTTCCAAAATTACATGTTTTGAAAAATATTCAATGTGTCTAAAAAATAATAGAGGACCAAAAGTAATGATTTAGCCCTAAATCACCTTAGAGATAAAAGTAAGTAAAGATACTTCTGGCTAGTGAGTTTGCATGTGAATATAAGTGTGTGTATCCGTGTGAACATGTATAAACTTTGTCTCCCAACTAGATAGTAAATCTTTGGAAGACAGAGTCTCTTGTATCTGGGCTGAGTTGGAATCAAATAAATTTTTATTGATTCATTAAGATCTACTCCTCTCCCAGTCTTTCTTTTCTTTAAAACGGTACTATTTTCCCCATCTACATATTAGAAACTCTGATGAAATACGAACTACTGGAGTACAGAGACCACTTACTTATTCATCTCTTTTGGTTCCCTAATTCCATAACACTAAGCACACCCTCAAATAATCCAGACCTCTCTGTTCTCTCTCTTTCTCTCTCTTTCTCTGGTGCACACATACACATACATTCAAATCTTTTATAAGGAAGGCTTAGCACAGCTAATCAATACATATTTAAAGAAACACTTTTGAATACAGACTACATCCATGAAAGTAATGAGAGCTCAAAGAATTCCCACCAAGAAATGGAATGAGTTTCTGATTGTGGATTCCTACATCACGGAAATTAGTCATGAAAATTGTAATGCAACTGGTCCATTGGAATAAAAAGGGAAATATAATCTATGTTGGCTGTTTTTCTACCTCTAAGTGTATCTATATGTTGTCTTTCTTCCTTTCATATAAACAAACATGCATTGAGCACTTATATATAGAAGACACTACTATGTAACAGTGGCTAACAGAAAAGATTTATACAGGTGGCTACACTTAACACATCCAGTAGGAGAGGGATAAAGTAACATGGCTGGCAGAAAGGACTGGGAGTGTCAAGACTTTAGAACACGTCCAGGTTCTGCCACTTCCGTGCTGTGTGACCTTAGGTAAATCACTTAACAACAATCCTGAGCTTCAGTTTCCTTCTGTGTAAAATAGGAATAACAGGACCCTACAGCGTTTTCACAAGACTCATAGAAAATCATGAAAGTGACTTGCAACCATTAAAGCACATAAAATGTAACTAACTTATGATTTTGCAGACAATGGCATATCTACTGCATTCACTGAATGGTTAATATTGGAACACTGGCCATCCTGGGCTCAAATTTGACCTGCACTGTGTCTTTAGAACTTTGAAAGCGTCACCAAGATTTAAAACTCAAATTCAGTTTCCACTAAAAAAAATTTGGAAAATCTAATGGACTAAAATTGAGCAGCTGTGTCACTATCAGATGGAAGAGCTACCAGGTAGTTAGCCACAGTCCCCACTACTCCCTTTTGCTTACACAAGTTACAAATCACTATAAGAAAAGAGAGACAGAGATAAACACAACAAAAGAGGGGGTGCTAGGGGTAGATGCTGGGTATTAAGGAGAGAACATTTGCAGCTGAGAGGGCTAGGAGAGCTGCCTGGAAGAAGTGGTATTTGAGCCATACTTCGAAGATCATGTAGAAATGAGGGAAGAAAACATGAATTCCAGGCAGAGGAAATGGTGTGAAAGAAAGTATAGTGGCAAGCAACCATGGCAGGGGAATTGGGAAATGGGAACCATCATCTGAATTAAGGGAAAGGTTTGTGCAGGATATCCATTTATCTATCAAATATTTATTGAGAATCTATGTGTCAAGTTCTGGAGATACAGAAATTAGTAAGACAGACACTTGAACCTGCCTTCTCAGAGCTTACCATCTAGTGAGGGAGACAAAGAAGTGGGGGAAATGTAGTTGGACTGATTCCTGCCGCATTCTGGAAGGCCTCTGATATCAACAAGGAAAGTCACAGAATCTCTTAATCTCTGCAGAATGGACTTGGTACTCAGGAGTTAGGATAATGAGTTGTAGCAGTGAGTCCGGTTTTGCTACAAATCCCCTGTGTGTCCATCAACTGTTGACCATACTCATCCACATAAATAGAGATAAGATCAATGTTAACTACTTTCCAGCACCTTCGGGATGATGACAGTAGAAAAGAGAAGTAAAAGTGTGTTGAAATGCAAAATAAGTTATGCAAATGCATGTTAGTGTTACTATTTCTCTGGTCTCCAGGGATCATGTTATAGGCTGTACTGATAACCTCACATCAGAGAGACAGCAGAAATGATTGCTCAGAAATATTTGTGGATAATGGAAGATGGGGTAGAACTAGTGTGAGCGTGGGCCTTGTAACAACACAGACCTAAATTCAAATTTCATCTTCACAGTTTGCTACCTGTGTAACTTTGGATATGACATAACCTCTTTAGGCTTTTCTCACCTATAAATTATATCTATAATATATTTTTCCTAAGGTTGTCATGAGACTAAAATGAAAGAATTTATGACAGTGCCTGGTACACAGTAACTATTCAATAAATGGCAATAAAGATTATTTTCATTACAGCTCACCTAACTTTCCTAAGATGATAGGAGCTGATTGTAGAATCAGGGAATCACAGAACTAGAAGTGACCTCAAAAAGTGTTTTTCTCTTCCTGAGAGTATGGTCTTGCACATCTTGTTCCAATATCTCTCACTCCAAAGCTATGATCCTACTTATATATTACCAAGTTTCCTCTTAAATTTAAACCCATTTTATCTTTTTTAATTTCTCTGTAGACTAACAAGACTAGAGAAAGAATAAGTTGGACAAGACTAAGGTCTAGTGTGACCAATTTTCCTAGTTTGCCTGACACTGAGGGGTGTCCCAGGACACTGGAGGTTCAGCACTAAAACGAGGACAGTCCTGGGCAAACAGGGTCAATTGGTCTCTCTACTTCACCTAATGTAGAATTTTTATCTCCGGTTAAGCCAGAAAAGCCAACAGCTGTACAACACACTGCATTCTATTTCTTACTATAAACAAATACAGACAACCAAGAATCATAAGCAACTGTAGGCAAATATCCCTTATAGACTACTATGCACACTACCACCTTTCCCCCTTAAATAAACGTGGTTTTTCAGTCAATCAGCTAGGACCCTGATGGCATAGATGTGCACTGCCAGGACCCTACCCTCTGTTTTGGTGGTGCTTGTGACCTTGGAAGAAAGGTAGTCTTCCCTTCCTTATATCTCTGATGCTATTTCAGATGGTGAATCTGACAGCTCCATGCCAGATGGTTTTCAAATGAACAGCCCATCCTCAAAGTCCATAGTGAGGGGTTTGTTTTTGTGTCTTGTCTTATCAAATATGGATCAGAATAAAATCGTGCACCTCTCTTGCCTCGGTGACTGCATATGATCTTTGTCTCCACTGGTTCAGGCTGAAGTCAAGTTCTTCTGTCGATATTTCTGCCTGGTTAATGGAAGTCCTCTCTTCTTTGGCTGGGATACTCTAAGCACTTCACTGTGTGGCCTGCAAACCAAATCATGATGGCTGAAGGCATTGAGCTTCTCCAATAAGTCTTCTGGATTTTCCTTCCAAAATTCCTGCTTCCATTGATGAACACTTTTTTATAAACTCAACATAACTTAGGCAACTTTTCTTGCATTGGGATTTTCCTTAATTTTTCACACAGAGACAAAGCCTTGAAGTCAGTCAGGATAATGACTGGTTGCAGAGGGAATGAGAAACATTCCCTCTAGAATGCCCTCAATTCCTTAGAGAATTATGGGAAATGTTCCAATAGTGTCCAGTGGTCATCTAGTTTTTCCAGTAACTTGAATGACTCACAGTGGCAGAAACCAGGTCCTCAAGAAGTGTTACATCATCCCCTTGTGATAAACAAACAGAAGCTTCTTGGTGCAGTTGTGCAAACTCAACTTTCAGCAGCATCAGCCACATAATCAGAGTAATATTTAGGAATAATCTTGATTTTTAAACTATTGAAAAACAGACCTTTAAAAAGATGTAACTAGAAGATATTATGACAAATGACAAACAGCAGAAAAAACTGCAACATCTGTGACATACAAGTAGTGTGGTTTCCTTAATATATGAAGAGCTCTTATAATTCAATAAGAAAGAAAATTAACAACCCAATAGAAAAATGGATAAAGATCACAAGCGAGCTTCTTCACAGGATACACAAATGTCTAGAAAGCATTTGAAAATCTGTTCAACTTCATTAAAAGCAAGTATGCAAATAAAAACAGAATACTTTCACTTCAGTGGACAAAAATCAAAGCTTTATAAGACAGCACATTAGTAAAAATGTATCAGTACTTTCTCAAAATGTTCCTTAAATTATTAAGGGTGCAGTCTTTTTAAAGAGCAATGTAAATGTTCAAAACCTATAATAAAGCAATAGTAGAAATTTATTTTAAGATGAACTTGTATACAATGATATACACAAGAATGTACATTGAAACACTTTGAAACAGCAAAGGAGTAGGCATATACTAAATGTTCATCAATTAGAAATTATTAAATAAATATTATGGACTGAATATTTTTGTGTGCTCAAATTCATATGTTGAAATCCTAACCTATGATGATTTCAGGAGGTGGGAGGTAATTCAGTCATGAAGGTGAGGCCCTGATAAATGTGATTAGTGCCCTTATAAAAAGAGACATGAGAGAGCTTGCTTCCTCTTCCTCTCTGCTTTCTGCCATGTGAGGATACAAGGAAGAGACAGCTCCCTCTGTAAACCAGGAAGACGACCTTCCTCAAGAAACCGACACTGCTGGCAAACTGATCTTGAACTTTATAGTCTCTAGGACTGTGAAAAATAAAAGTTGTTTAAGCCACCAAGTCTATGAGGATTTGTTACAGAAGCCATAACTGACTAAGACAAGCACATAAAGAGATGCAGTGACGGTGGGACTTCCCTGGTGGGTCCAGTGGTTAAGACTCCACGCTTCCACTGTAGGGGGTGTGGGTTTGATCCCTGGTTGGGAAACTAAGATCCCACATGGTGTGGCCAAAAAGAGAGAGAGAGAGAGAGAGAGAGAGAGAGAGAATAGAGAGATGTAATGATGGAATACTATACAGCTACTATAAAGAATGAGATAGATCTATATGTACCAAATTTTTAACTAAGAAGAGCAAGTAGAGAAGGATGTGTGTAGCATGCTCCTATTTGTGAAAAACAGGGAATATAAAACTAGATATAGACACAAATAGAGATAGACATATACACCACACGCAAATGTACTTCTGTAAATCTAGGAAATTCTGAGAAGGCACACAAAAATCTGTGATAAGCTACCTTTTGGAAAGTAGAATTTGGGGTCAGAGTGAGAGGGAGACTCCTTTCTATTTTATATCCTTTTATATTCACAGTTTTTAATTCTTTCTGAAAGGTATTAAGATAATAGCACAAATTGAGCCAGCTTCTGTGCTACGTCTACTTATAACCACTAATAGAAAGTGTTAATAATTACTAAATACCTCAATGCCTTGCTGTGTGTCTTCTTTATGTATCATTCTCCATGCATCTCTCATTAGTAGCACATATCACCCTGTAGAGCTATTGCATGTCGGAGGGCTGCCTCCCCCAATTGCCCATGATCTCTGAAGGATAAGCTGGTGATGTTTCGTGGGATGGGGTGGGGTGCTGGTCTGGCCTCCACTCTGCCACTTAACATATCACGGTTCCTGTTTTACAGATGAGGAACTTAAAGTTCAGGGAGAGGACAAAGGAATTGTTGCCTCAAGTCACACAGACAGTTAGCAGTTGAATCATGATCAGGATATAAGGCTCCTTCCCCCAGTCCTACTTCTACTTTGAAGTGACTGGGGAATACCTGAAGCTTTAGAAGAAATACTGACCTAACAGCAACGTGGTACAAGAATAGAGATTCAGATTTTCCTTCTGAAAGAGTGATAGGCTCATAACCTTTCCTAATTCCAAGGACAGACTTGCACAGGTCAATGGTTGGAGTGGTGATGTTTCCTTTTTTTGACCCCCAGAAATACAGTTACAAAGGTCTTGTGTGATGGGACAAGGCAGTATAGTTGGCAGAAGTGCCAGGGAGTTCAAGACTACAGAATGGATCTAGGTTCTGCCACTTTCTTGCTCTGGACCTGTGAACAAGTCACTCAACATTCCAGAACTTAAGATTCCCCTTCTGTAAAACAGGGTAACAGCAGTGCACAGAGTTTTCATGGGACTCAGATAAAATCATGCAAATGACTTGCAAATTGTAAAGCATTATGAAAAGTGAATTTAAAGAATTATTTCACAGACAATAAGCACATCTACTTGTATTCACTGAATTGTTGATACTGAAAGACTTTGGAGACCATCCAAGGCCAGCCTAGGATCAAATCTGGCCTTCACTGGGTCTTCAACATTTTAAAAGAGTTGTCAACATTTAAAACTCAAATTTCAGATATTTTTAAAAGTCTGGAAGAACTTTAGACCTACATTCTAACATGATAATAATGAACTAAAAGTGAATAGACGTGCTGCATTCAACATGACATATATAGGGCTTCCCTTGGTGGCGCAGTGGTTAAGAATCCGCCTGCCAATGCAGGAGAAACGGGTTCGATCCCTGCTCCCGGAAGATCCCACATGCTGCAGAGCAACTAAGCCCGTGCACCACAACTACTGAGCCTGCGCTCTAGATCCCGTGTTCCACAACAAGAGAAGCCACTGCAGTGAGAAGCCCACGCGCTGCAACGAAGAGTAGCCCCTGCTCGCTGCAACTAGAATAAAGCCTGCACACAGCAACAAAGACTCAACACAGCCAAGTAAATAAATAAATAAATAAATTTATAAAAATTTTAAAAAAACAGGACATGTAGAGTCGTCCCTAGGTATCCAAGGGGGATTGATTCCAGGACACCCACGAATACCAAAATTCACAGATGCTCAAGTCCCTTATATAAAATGGTATAGCATTTGCATATAACCTGTGCATATCCTCAGGTATACTTTAAATAATCTCTATATAGTAGTTTTTATTACTACATGTTCACTGGCCCAATCAGTTTATCAGAAACTTGACTTCAGTAGGGTGGTAACATCACATGGCAATAAATCTCGCAGGAGCCCTCCTGCTGTCAATAGAACCTGGTTAAGGTTCTGACGGGACTTTCTGGAAGACAACCCTGAACTGGACTTCTCTATCCCACAGGAGCCAACAGACCCACAAAATAAGAGACTCGTGTGTGTGTGTGCGTGATTTACGAGTAGACAAGTGTATTAGAATTATACAATAAGTAAGCAAATGAGATAAAAATGTATCCCCACAATTCCTCTACTCAAAGAGTATAATATTAAGAGATAAATGGGTTGACTCAGCTCTAAAAATGGAAGTTTGTGATTTATGGATGCATTCATATACTCATTTATTCATTCATTCAACAACTATTTACTGAGTGCCTAATATATTGCTGGCACTTGCCAGGACTCCTGGAAAAAACAATAAACTCAGTTCCTGTCCCAACAAGCTTACTTAACTCTTCCATTAACTACCTGTACAACTAAACAACTTGACTTAATCTCTCTTTCCATCTCAATGCCTTCACCTTAAAGTACACGTTTCTGCGATTTTGGTTAGCCCAAGTGAGTTTTGTATGGGTGCAAACGTATTAAACTATGTCAGTGAGCAACAGATTTTCAGTCAACATTGGTCCAAGCTGAGTCCATCACTTTACAGAGAAGGCCCTGAGGCCCAGATGGTTAGGTAACTTGCTCAGGTGGGCAGCCAGTTGTTGGCTGGGCCAATTCCCAACAGTACTGCTGTCACCACCATCAGCAGAGCCCAGTAGGCCTTCCAGGCCCCTCAGCCACACCAGGATACCTTCTTTGGTTTTAGCCCAATTATTTTATAGTCTTTCTTCTGCTGTCTTTGAGTTCTGCATTGGTAAGATGGAGTGCTTAGGTTATGCCTGTAAAGTGTGTGCTTTCCTGGATTTAAAGATTATCTCTGCACTCGTGGTTTGCTCATAATTGTTCGACTGCCAAAGCTTCACCTTCACTTCAGGCACTCTGATTTGAATTTGGGGTTATTAATTAAATATCACAAAAAGAACTTCAGCTTACATGGTTTCTTTCCTTCACGCTTTAGAAAAGGGAGTTCTGTATTCAGTACCGCTGAATTCAGGTGCTCTGTAGACATGGACAAGAAAAAGTGACATCTTCGTTTCCATCAATCGCTAACTGAAATTTAACATTACCTTTAGATATAAATGTAGGGAACAGACTGTAGTAGTCTTAGAATTTTGTCACAATTCAAGTCACAGGTATTTTTTATATCTACATAATGGTTGTTGCAGGTTTCTTGAAATAGCTTATGAGCTCACCACTGCTTCGAAAGTAAGGTACTTATTTGGGTCCAGCTTTAGGTATTTTTATTTAATATGTTAATAGAAGCACATAAATTACTATAGCACAAATTTGATTTTTTAATACTTTGATAACTTTAAAATAAATGTTTTCCTTTGTTATTCTGTGCATTTTATTTTATACATTTAAAAACACTAATCTAAAAAAAAGAGTCTATCATCTCCTCCAGATTACCAAAAGGATCCATTGCCACAGAATGTTTAAGAATTCTTGCTTTTAGAGCAATGGTTCTCAGTCGGAGATGATTTTGCCCCTGTCCCCTGGGTACATTTGACAATGTCTGGAAACAGTTGCTACTGGCGTTGAGTGGGTAGAGTACAGGGATACTGCTAAACATTCTACAATGCACAGCACAGCAAACATGCACAAAGAATTAGGCCCAAATGTCAATCGTGCTGAGTGTGAGAAACCCTATTTGGGAGCAATATACAACAAAAGACCAAAAATTTGCTAGTCTTTCCATTCCCACTGAATTCCCACTTATAGTCATCTGTTTTGATATTCTTGCTCTCCATTTGAGTAATCACATAGAGGAAGTAGGTTTGTTTTTGTTTTTAATTCTTGTACCCACCCCATCTCCAAGTATTACAAGTTGCCCTAGATCTGTGAGCCAGAAGCTCTGAACAGGATGAGTTATGAGTATTGATGAATTTATTGGACCAACTCCTTAAAAAATGTAAGCAAGGAGTCAGTGAACCACAAGCAAAAGCACGATGGTCCATAAGCCCTTGGTCTAGATACCAAGGCCTTGTATTGACTGTATGGTTAATTTAGTGCTTTCCTCAAGGGTGACCTCTTTTAAAAGGGCTCCCTTCAAGGCTAGGAGGGCAGCAGGAGGGAAGGAGGAGGTGAGGAGACCAAGTATCTTCTCTAGCCAGGCACTAATAATGACAACATGGGATACAAGTGAACCAGCCATCTTCCATGTTTTCCCCCCTCTCCCCTTAGTAATATATTCATCTTCAAAGGAAAATCTTTCATATGTCAATTTTTAAAAATAAATTTCTCAAATGAAAGAACAGAGATTGAATACTACAGGATAAAAAAAAAAAAGTACAAAGGGTAGAAGTCAGAATAGCATTTTTAAAACTTTTGTAGGAGAAGCCTTGACAAATAGCTGCCTTTCACCTGGGCATATTTTACATTACCCATCCAGGCTGTGAGTAACACTCCTTTCTGCTTGGAGGTTCTGAAAAACATCTGGCTTGGTCTGGCACAGACCAGCCTTGCTGGTGAATCTCTCTTGCTATGTAATACCAAAAAATAGGACCAGAAACTGATGCCCCAGGACAGTATAAAGGCAAAAGGTAGATCAGGGACTTCTCATGAGTAAACAATACAAGTCCAAGTGGGCTGGTGTGATGGTTAATTTTACGTGTCAGCCTGGCTGGATCACGGGGTGCCCATATATTTGGCTAAATATTATTTCTAGATGTGTCTGTGCGGGTGTTTCCAGAGGAAATGAGCATTTGAATCAATGGACTCAGTAAAGCAACTTGCCCTCCTCAATGTGGTGGGCATCATCCAATCCACTGAGGGTTCAAACAGAACAAAAAGGCAGGAGAAGGAAGAATTTGGCCCTTCCTGCCTGAGCTGGGAAATTGATCTTCTCTTGCCTCACAGCTTCAGATTCTCGGGCCTTTGGACTTGGGCTGAATTACACCACTGGCTTTCCTGGGTTTCCAGCTTGCAGTTGGCATATCTCAGCCTCCGTAACTGCACGAGCCAATTCCTTATAATATATATCTATGATTGGTTCCCTATCTACCTATCTATCTATCTCCTATTGATTCTGTTTCTCTAGAGAACGCTGATTGACTAATAGAGCTGGCTAACTCCTGAATCCCCAGTCCACAGCACAATATTTGGCATGGAGAAGATATTCAATAAATATTTGTTCAGTGAATACATTCACTAATGAATAAATAAATCACAATCCCCTTTTAAAAAAATTCCTTTTCCTATTTTACAAATGAAGGAACTCAAGGAATTTAAGTATGCTTTCCTAAAATTACAGAATTTCTAATAGACTAAGGCAGTTCATGAGCTCCAGGTCATCTGACTGGAAACACCTTACCCTAGACATTATATTTTTCTCTTAGGGATTTATTTAAGGCATATTTGGTCTCAACACACGTTGAATGGGCTAAAGAATGATCTGGCTGGGGCATGATTCACACAACTGATTATCAGCACACACGACAATAGATAGTTTGGGAAGTACTATGTTCAGCAAAATCAAACATGTTTCTTTACTGTAGGACTCAGAGCTTTTCATATACCAATACATGGCAGAAATAGAATGCAATATTTCCCAAACCTAACTGAGGAGCACATTTTGGGAACAACATAAAGCAACATTTTGCAGTAATTTTTTTGAGAAATATGGTGTAGGCATCTTGCCTCTCTTGTCCTCGCTACCTGATTGAATGGTGGCCAGAATGGAGAAATCATCTCACTTCATCTTCAGAACAACCAGCCCGGTGAGGCAGCTGTTCCCCACCATCTGGGGATGAGAGATACCAAGAGAGCATTTTCAGAATGAGGACCCAGCTCCACTGTTACTCAACCAATCAATAGCAAAAAAAAGCACATTGCCTGTGGTTGTTTCAACCCTACTCAGGAACAGAGCCACTTTCTGGAAGGCTGTGCAGTGCCAGAATGCATGTTCATCGTCACTCTCACATCCACAGTCAGAAAGCTTGATCGGATACATATGCACAAAGAAAGCTGGAGTTATCGCTCTCCTATCTGCCCTCAATGAAGAAATGTGACATGAAGTATATTCAGTGCTGCCAAGATGATCACCCACAGGACCTGCATCAGGGGATACGTGGAGACTGTTTGTGGCCTAATTCTTTCACCTTTGTTATGTGCATGGATCGTCTTTTAAGAGACAGGAAAATGAAACTGATATAATGTTTACATGCCTGCCTTCCTATGCCTGCCTTCCTACTTGGCCCTAAGAATTTCAAGAAAATTAAGAAGTCACATCCCATGACGTATGTATTAACTTTAAACTTAGAACAGAAAAAAAAAAAAAATGGTTTCTGATAAATAAAGAAAAACAGACCAAATTATTTCACAGGTTCTTTCTTTTCTTTTTGAAATTTGATTGGATTGAAAGGTATGTCACTTCAACAAAAGAGTTCTAGTCTCTCATCGGATGTCACATCATGATGCTGTATAGTCTTTGGAGGGAAACATTTGAGGAATGGGCATCTGGCTACCTAAAGCAAAACTGCAAATGGCCTAGATGCACAAATCCATTGGAGGGGAAGAGTAATCAGCAGAAGTAGCATTGAGGAAGCATTTCAGAACAGTAAAGAGGCTGTGAGAGTCAGAGTCCTAATTCAGTCATTCTCAGTGTAGCATGGTGGTTGAGGACACAAATAGCCAGATTTGCAGCCCAGTTTTGTTACTCACAGACATAGTAACAGAGTGATAGCTAGACAACCTTGAACAAGTTATTTAAACATTCATGCCTCAGTTTCCCTCTGCAAAAATGGGGAAAAAGTAATATCTACCTTAGATGATTATGAAGACTCAGCATATGTAAAGTACCTAGAACAACACTTGGTACAAAGTTAATTTTCAGTGCATGTTGACAATAACTAGTATTACCAGCTGCATGACCGTGAAAAGTCACTTCACTCCTACAAGTCTCGTTTTCTCCATCTATAAAATTGAACTAATCATAATGCTATCACAATATTATAATGAAGAACAAATAAGGCAAGGGACAGAACTTAAAGTGTAAAAACATCATGTCACAAAGGTAAGGTGATTATTCTCCTGCTATGATGTGGTGGTTCTTTTTTCCCCTCAGTGGAAGGTATTTCCTCTTCGTTCCAGGACCTCAGATCTCCTCTCTGGGCACTGACCTTTCCAGTATACAAAGGGGTACAAACTTGCTCTGTGTGCCAAGGGAGGAACCCGTGGTCCATCATCAGTCCTTTCCATCCGTCACCATCGAGTGGCCAGAGCCAGAAAGCAGGGTGGCAGCCGTGACTACTCTGTCTCACCACCTCATCAGCTTAGTGGGTGAGCACTTCCTCTTGTGTCCACCTCCAACATGGAGACCTAACCTTCCGCTTCTCCGTGTCCATAGCTACCATCCTAAGCCAGTGATAGCTTTCTGTACTCCCACTTCCACACTTGCATGATCCAATCCATTTCATGCTCCCCAGGACAGATGGAGAAATCTTTTAAAAATGTAATTCCAATCACGTCTCTTCCCAGCTCTAAGTCCAACAACGGCTTCCCATTCTTATATGGCTTTCCATGACACAGTCCTCACAAGGGCCCTGACTACTTCCCCAAGTTTATCCCACAGCACCCCAGTCTCCTCAATTTCTACTCCAGTCACCGTCTTACTTCTACACCCTATCCCATAGGTCTTTCTCAATGACTTGAATACACTTAAGCTCTTCTCTACCTCAGGACCTTTGTCGTTGCTATTCCCTCCCCCTGACTCCTTAAACAGCTGACTCCTTTGTCCCCTCCATATCTCAGCTCAGATTTCATCTCCTTAGAGAGGCCTTCCTGACCACCCCCAAATGCCCATTTGCATAGTATTTACCCCATAGAGTTATTATGAAGTTTAAGTGAGAAATGCCTTCAGAACAGTGCTTAACATATGAGAAGCACTCATTAAAAACTGTGAATCACCATCATCATCATCACCATCATCATTATCATTACAATCATCATTCTCTACCATGGCAGCCTATTAAGGTGCATGGAAAACACTGCCAAAAGGGTGTGATTGTGATATGTGTTTGCTTACTTGCACTTTGTCTACCCAGCTGTTAGTTGCATGAGCTACAGACCTTATCTGTTTTGTTTCCTGGTGTATCCTCAACCCCCAGCAAACCACCAGTCACAGAGCAAGCTCTAAATATTTGTTGAAGGAATGAATGGAAAGGAGTCTCTCTTGGCTGTCAAATGGGTTCAAGTTGCCGAAACCCCAGCAGGACCCAAGGCAGTGTCACCTACCGGGCAGCCCGACATCAAGCCGCAGGGAACAGCACTGCGCATGCTCCAAGGGCACAGTCTCTCCCTCCCCCCCCCCACCTCCGCCCCCAGGTCCCTGTTTGTATGCAACGCGTCCCTGCTTGTGCGAGAGAAGCAAAAGATCCCACAGAACTCTTTTCTTTATCCTCTTTCCAGAAAAATGGGCCAATTCACAGCTGCAAACGTTAGGAGAATTTCCTGCCTGGGAGTCTGGAAACTGCCAAGAGTGGAAAGCAGCAGCCAGCCAGCGAGGCTTCTGTTGTCATTGGCCCAAACAACAACAAAAACAGCCACAACCGCCGCCACCACCACAACAAAACATGCCACGTGGGCACGGGCACACACAAACACGCCCACAGAACCAAACCAAACGGACGAGGCTTCAAGGAGGAGCTTCTGGGCTGCGCATTCCGGCGGGAGGCACATCCCTTGGCCCGGCGCCAAGGCAGCCCCACTCCCAGCCCCCCACCATCTGTCAGCAGCGCTCTGCCTACTGTAAATGCGCCGGCACGGGACACGGGCTAACAGGGAGCAAATGCAGGGGAAGGGAAAACAAAGCCCTGCAGGCAGTGGGAGAAGGTGGCGAGGGCTCTGACAGAAACTGACAAAAAGCCGGGAAATTCAAACGGAAAGTTTGCCCTGAAGACCTTCAGCATGAGGGCTGGGCTGGGGGCGGATGTGGCGGGGGGGGGGGGGGGGGGGGACGGAGGGGATGGGGGATGCGGGGATGCAGGGAGGGAGGTTGGCAGTCTGCGGAGAGGCTGGTGTGGTGTACAGCTAAGGAGGCCGGCTTCTTTCAGACTCTACGACCAGGAGCCATTATTTATAATCCATTCCCGCTGTGCATGGATTGCCCAATAAGGCGTTCTCTTACAAGAAAAGGGGAAAAACATTTTTTTTAAAAAACAAAACTTTGTTCCAATGAAACTTCTGAAGGAAACATTTCATCAAGACATCACATGTAATGGAATGGAGATTGCTAAATTCTCTACCAAATAACCATTCAAATTAATCATTCTCAAATTATTAAATTTAGTAATTAATTATGATCTATTATAATTATTAATAATCTATTCATTGGAATAAGCTGCCCTTACTTTGCTACCGAGAAGTTGGGTTGTTAGTTTTCTGTTCTCATTTGAGAAACCTTTGGGGAAAATAATCAGGGTATTTGTCATTTCTCACTGTTGATAATAAAAATATTTTTATGAGCCCATTTGTCAACCAAAAACTGCAGCAGCAAAAGAACCCAAACTATCCAAGAGTCCTGCTAAAATGTGTCTACATTTTTGCTTGGGTGCTGGGGATTCTGTCTGCACTGGGTAGATGTCTTAGAGTTTTCATTCCTTGCCCTTGAATGCAGGGACTCGCTTATAATCTTCAAAATATGGACCCAGGTTACCAGGCATTTCATGACAATTCCACAAGCTTGACATTATTTTCCCTATGTTAGAGATAAAGAAACTGGGGCTAAGAAAGTTTTAAAATCACCCAAAGTTGAAATGGCAGAACTTCAAGATTTTTGGACTTGAGGCCCTATCATTCTTTTGTTTTAAACAGTGAGAGTCTGCTAAGATGCTATTATTTTACTTTGCTCTTCTAGTTCTTGCCACAAATACTATAAATTCTAATTCTCACTTTTCAAAAAAAAAAAAATTAATGAAGCAGGCAAAACAGCAGTAAGTTTTAACCAAGATGGCCAGAAACAAACCAGCCTTCATTCTCTTCACTCATCAGTTAAATATTATTATTTGTTCCCTCTTTAATAGTTGATTACTAAAAAATAAACGCTGGAAAAGAAGTTTCAACACCGAAACACTTCTGATTGACAGCATAATAGCTTGGCTCATTATCCCTAATCGACAGAGTATACATATATTTACAAACAAAAACACACACCAGATGTATTTTCATCCACAAGGTGATGCTGTCAACTAAAATAGGGAATGTGCACCAATGTACAGCATCCATCATTTTTAAGACAGATTCACCACAAAATCTCCCATGTCGTGATTCACGGATGAAAGCCTGTACGCGTGCAGGTGGCCGTGATATTGCCACGTGTACAAAGAAGGGTGAGATGCTTGAAAAAGCACCAGCCTTAAAGTCAGGAGAGTTCGCTTTGAGTGCAGGCCCTGACATTTCCTAGCTTAGACTCTTATGCCTCAGTGTCTTCATCTGTAAAATGGGAATAATAATAGCATCTACAGAATTGCTTTTAAGTATCATATGAGGCAGTGGTTGTTTAAATGTTTTGTAGATAGTAATATACTAACATAGTTCTCCTTTTTTCTATATTTCTCCATTCCCTTCAAATGTCCTTCTGTTTCTCCCAGACTGACCAGTGTTTAAAAGAAGACGTTACTACTCCTACCCTCTCTTCAGAAAGTAAAAGTCAGTTTGAAGGTGATCTTATAATATCTTGGAGACCCGCCTGACACTCTACATCAAAACCCATTTTCAATTTCACCTATGGAGAGAGAAACTACATAGAAATAGTCTTCATTTCCCTTTCCTGTGGAATGTAACAGAATTTTCAAAAGTCCTACACAAAGCTCTTCTAGGGGCATCATGGGTGAATTTCCAAACTGTGCTTCATACGTGTCTATGAATAATCAATGTAAGTTAATACTTCACATTAATGTCCATAACAGTCATTCATTCGTTCATTTGTAACAAGCGTATTGAGTGCCTACTTTGTACAAGGCAGTTTGCCAAGTCCTAGGGTGAGAGCAGGAAACAAGTAGACTCATTGGGGGCAAATGATGTGGTCCTTTCAGTAGATTTTCCTTTTGTATAAAGGAATGACTCAAGTTTTTAGGAATGTTTTTGAATTTTTAGAAGATTTCATTCTTGTAAAAGAGTAACAAAATAAGAGCCTAGGAATCTGGTTCTCTTCCTGGCTTTACCAATATTTGAGGTCTTGAACAAGTCACTTTCCTGCTGTGAGCAGTTTCCATACTTTCCTGACATTTAAGGCTTTTCAAACTCCTCTCGCTTTGCTTTCTGAATTAGTAGAGCTGCTTCTCCAAGAAATATTTGACCAAGGGTTAAATTTGGGGAAAGTGTTTCACTCTTCTGAAGTGTGTTTTATCTGATAGAATGTCACGGCAGGGAGCTGGACAAGGATATAGTCTACAGGGGACTTTGGATAGGAACAATGAAGTGGGACTTTAAAAATAGCTTTCCAGATCCTTTACTAGGCTGAAGGCTCCATAAGAACAAGGATTGAGGATGCCTTATTCATCACCATTAAACCCTCTGGTACCTAAAATGGTGCTGATCGTCATTCACAAGTACTTGTGGAATGCACTTTGTGAATGAATCAGCTTATTATGATAAATAATATCATAGCATAAAATAGATGATATAAGATGAACCATCCACTTATAAGATAAGATACATATTATATATATATAATATAAGGTGAAATAAAGCTTCCCACTGCTTCGTCAAACCTTTTGAAACTCCCCTAAAAAAAAAAAAGACCACGATTCTACATGGCTGTAGTTGTCTACCGAGACAAAGCCATGGTCTGTGCTGGAGCAAAGCTGATTGCTCCCTGATGCTAAAGCCGTCTCTAAAAATCCCTCAATGGCATCCATTCATGAATTAAAAGATTGGAATAGGGTTAAAACAGCACTTTCTGAAAGTCTGAGGTCTTGGACTCTGATCCTGCCTTTTCCCTTAATAACCATGTAACCTTGAACAAATCCTCTCCTTCTCCTGACCTAAGTTTTCTTGTTTGTAAACAAGAGGTTGTGATTTCTAAGGCTCCTTCCAGGCATAGGAATTTAGGAAGCAAGTGGAAAATTATACACATGTGGCCTTTTTTTAAGCAGCGCTTCACCATCCAAAATGCCTCCATTACTTTATTAACTCTATTCCCATCTTAAGTTTGGAAAATTGGCAAAATGAGCACAACTGTTTCAGAAGTGAATGTTGTATTAGATCAACATAGCAAATAGACACTTGCCTAGAAAGTAATACCTCTTGCCAGAAACAGGTTGGCTGTGAAAAACATTGCCCTGCAAAGCACTACCCAGCATGCAACTCTGCCTCCTCACACCTCTTCCTCCCCACAACTCAACCTGCCCCGAAAGACCAACCAGAACTGGGGTTAGAGATGCAAAGTAGCCTCTCATAGGACTCAGCGCTGAGTCACCTCTGTGGATAGTTCAGCCACAACTGGGTATGTCACTTTGAATCGTTAGCCTTAATCCTTCATCCTGAGTCTGGGAAAAACTGGAAAGAATGGTTTCCTCTTGTATTCATTCCCAAGTACTTACTGAGTCCCCAGCAAGTGCCATCTCCCCAACTCATTCCTGGCTCATGCACTAGACTCCTCCCCCCTCGCCCCCATGCCACTATGCTGTCCTACTCTCTCACCTATAGCTCAACTCACTCCCCTCAGTGACAACCCTTCTATTGGCTGTTTCACAAGAGGAAACCTTGACTGCATGGAGGTGACCTGGTCCAGAAAGCCTGAAAATATCACAACTTCTAAGACCTGGTTTAAAATGGACCGGGTGAGTTAGGCTTTTATTTGGACCAGGTGAGATAGACTTGCCACCTGCAGTGAAAGGCAAGGTAAAAGGAGCAGAGCCCCAGTAGGTACCAAGCAACAGACTAACGGTCACCATTGCATTTCTTCAGAGATTGCAGACTGTCTGCAGAATACCTCGCCGTGGCTAGAATTCCTTACCTGGAACATAACAATTATGGTCCGGTAAGTGAAAACGCTGATGTGTTAAGGTTTTCTAATAGGTGTCACTATTATAGACCTGCAGGATCCCTGGAGCCATGAGAACCTTGATCCTGTTTGAACCCTCACCATCATAACCATTGGGAACTAGAGCCCAAACTCTGAACTCTAGTCCAGTAGCTGGGTCCCTGCTATCCATCCTTGATTCCCATTATACACCTTGAATCTGGAGTATCACCTGCTCTGTGTTCTCAGCTGATCCATCAGAAACCCTGTTAAAATCTTCTGAGACCCTTGATTCTAACCGTTTGTACTTCTTTCACCTATTATCTATGACCATGTTCAGGAGCTGCACGAGGAAGTCAGCTAAAACTGGTGAGTGTCATGCCCATGGTGGCAGAGCTCACATGGGGAGAGACCAAGGCCAGGTTCAACCAAGGAGGCTTAAAGCAGAGTATCTGGGTGAAATAAGTCTTACAGAAGGAAGTTCAGCTGGGACCATAATACTCACCATCAAGTTCAAAGGGTGAAGCAAGTACAGAAACAAGAGAATAAGTACCAAGGTTAGTAGCAGGATGGGTCCACAACAAAATGGCATCACTGAACAATTCAGAGTAAGTGCTTGAGAGCTAAAACTGTGGACATGCACGGAAGCTGTCCTCTTAATGAACTATCTAGTACATGGGGCAAGCAAAGAAGCCTTTGAGAGGCCATTAGAGCCAGACATGCATATGCTGTGGGCCTTGCTTTTATGCTGGACTGAACTGTCTTGCAGCATCTGTGGATGTGGTCCAGCCTCAGAGCAAAACTCATCCAGGCTGCCCCATCTCACCGCAGTTTACTAAGCTTGACTTCTTTCATGTGAGATACATTTGGTCTGAATTTATTTCACTTTCTACAAAACAAAATTTAAAATCATGATTAGAAACCTCAATTAAGTTTTGATAAGACTCTATGTATTTATTTGTTTTTCAGGAGGTGGGGAAAATGTTTTCATCTGTTTGTAATGCATCTTCCAGAAAATAAGACTTGGTTTCATAGGCTCTTTCTAAGTGAGCAACAAGGGAAATGAGATATCATTTGCCTCCCCCATCCTGTTATAAATAAGAGATTTGGGAGCAAAAATCTTACAACGTGCCCTCGATCACATGGGTGGCTAGTGTTGGAATTAAGAAAATTCATTTCTTATGACTCCAAGAGAGGCAAAAATGGCCTTACAAATAGCTTCACTTGGGCAAACTGGTGGGTGGTCTTTGTTTCCAGGGGTGTTTGTGCAAAGTGTATCCTCCAGTCCCAACACAGCCAGATCCCGAAAGACCAAAGGTGGAGTCAGAGGGGGGATGTGCCACACAGAAAACAAAGTCAGCCCAGAACACTTTATCTCCGGAGAGACTCATCACAGCCCCAGCTGCCTCTGGGTCAACCAGAGACCTCGGACCTCACTGACTGCCCAGAGGCCACATCCCGAGGGGACGGCAGCTCTGCTGCACGTGTCCGGCCCCGTGACTTAACGCGGGTGAAATAATACTAGCTGAGTGGCTTTGCCAGTGTGTGCCTTAACTTTCTCTGCGCTTGGCTTTCTTCTTCCAGCCGCTCAGCTGCATAGAACCATAAGGCGATTTTGTAAAAACTAAGCAAAAAGGAATACATTAGTCTAGTCTAGTCGCCTGGAGCTGCTGCCAAAGGAACAGTCTCTCAACTGATCACCAGCCAAGTCCCTTATGAGATTGTGTAGACTCTTACAATATTGCTCAGGGAGCGAAACAAAGAGGAAGAGAAAGAGAAGGGTCGTGCTTATTATAATTTATAGTACATGGTTATGGGAAGCTTCTCATGTTACCAGAAAGCTGGTGTCTGGGGTTTTCCTCTTCCCCAGAGGAGCTGAAAATGGGAAGGGGGAAGGGAAGGTTATCTTACCACCATTTTGCAGCCAAACTCATCAGGGCCAAAATTCCTTCCTAGAAATGTCAGTGGCAGGATTCAGACAATTACCACCAGTTCAACAACTCCCAGCCCAGGGTCATTAACATCATCCCTGCTGTTCAACCATAATGTCACTCCACCCATTCCCGAGGAGCAGGAAAATCGCAGAGCCTCTTGCCTTAAAGCCATTCTGATGACAGGCATCAAGGAAAGAAACCCAAGCTTAAATACCTACCTGGTGCCTTAGAGCTGCTGTGGTTGAAGACTGGTTTTACGCTCCTCGTTCTTCATCTTAGAGAACGATGGGGCTTCAAGTATTCCAGTTAAAAGTCTGCCTGTGGGGAAGGAAGGCAAATGGGATAGTATTAACCAACTCTCTCCAAGGGTTGTGCCTTCTACTCACCTCCATTGATTACATTCTCTCATTAAATCAGTGTCTTAGTCAAACAAAATGTGACACCAGGAGTCATGCTGCTCATCACCGGTGACTTCATTCCCTCTGTCCTCTCTGCCTGGCTTCCACCACACACAAGCCTTGATGCAAGTGAATAGCTATTCCTGAATGGATTGCTGTGATGGCAGGAACCCCGTCTTATTCATCCTCAACTCCCTTTTCCACAGCCTAGTTCATGGTACAAAGACAATTTTGCATGAATGTCACTGTGAAATACAAGGGAAAGGAAGGCTAACCACTTCTCTTTGCTTGTTAGCTCAAAAACTCGCAAACTGACTGTTGGTGGGAATGTCAATTGATACAGCCACGATGGAGAACAGTATGGAGGTTCCTCAAAAAACTAAAAGTAGAACTACCATACGACCCAGCAATCCCACTACTGGGCATATACCCTGAGAAAACCATAATTCAAAGAGTCATGTACCACAATGTTCATTGCAGCTCTATTTATAATAGCCAGGACATGGGCGCAACCTAAGTGTCCATCAACAGATGAATGGATAAAGAAGATGTGGCACATATATACAATGGAATATTACTCAGCCATAAAAAGAAACGAAATTGAGTTACTTGTAGTGAGGTGGATGGACCTAGAGACTGTCATACAGAGTGAAGTAAGTCAGAAAGAGAAAAACAAATACCGTATGTTAACACATATATATAGAATCTAAAAAAAAATGGTTCTGAAGAACCTAGGGGCGGGACAGGAATAAAGATGCAGACGTAGAGAATGGACTTGAGGACGTGGGGAAGGGGAAGGGTAAGCTGGGACGAAGTGAGAGAGTGGCATGGACATATATACACTACCAAATGTAAAATAGAGAGCTAGTGGGAAGCAGCCACATAGCACAGGGAGATCAGCTTGGTGCTTTGTGACCACCTAGAGGGGTGGGATAGGGAGGTTGGGAGGGATGGAGGCGCAAGAGGGAGGAGATATGGGGATATATGTGTATGTATAGCTGATTCACTTTGTTATACAGCAGCAACTAACACAACAATGTAAAGCAATCATACTCCAATAAAGATGTTAAAAAAAAAAACCTCGCAAACTGGAAGTGGAGAGAGGAAGGGGGGAAGGGCACAATAGGGGGAGGGGATTAAGAGGTATAAACTACTAGGTACAAAATAAATAGGATACAAAGATGTAATATACAGTATAAGGGAACATAGTCAATATCTCATAATAATTTTAAATGGAGTATAAGCTATAAAAATATTGAATCACTATGTTGTACACGTGAAACCAATATACTGTAAATCAACTATACTTCAATTAAAACAACTTAATTTAATTTTAAAATAATAATAAAGGAAGGGCAAAGTATTTTTCAAAACTCACAACTGAGGCTTCCCTGGTGGCACAATGGTTAAGAATCCTCCTGCCAATTCAGGGGACATGGGTTCGAGCCCTGGTCCGGGAATATCCCACATACCACAGAGCAACTAAGCCCGTGCGCCACAACTACTGAGCTTGCGCTCTAGAGTCCACGAGCCACAACTACTGAAGCCCGTGCTCTGCAACAAGAGAAGCCACCGCAATGAGAAGCCCGCACACTGCAGCAAAGAGTAGCCCCCGCTCGCCGCAACTAGAGAAAGCCCGCGCACAGCGACGAAGACCCAGTGCAGCCAAAAATAAATAAATAAAATAAAATTTTTAAAAACCTCACAAACTGAAAAGCAGGCTGTTGGCTAGCCCATACTCCATCATGTAAACATACAGGTTGTTTCTACCGAAGTAATCGGTAGAAATGAGCACCCTTACATGACAAAATTGCTCTGGAGGAAAAAAGTAAAGCAAAAAAGGTACTGACTCTCTGCACAGGCAAATATTCTCATAATGAAGATGCACCAATGAGCATATCTTAATACTAAGCTCTGGACCTCCAAGGGGCCTGACCGACTCACCCGGTTGTCTACTCCTCAGCGATGACCTTGCCAGTCAGACCCATCTATGGGATCTTCGCTGAGAGCCAGGCCTTAACTCTCAAACCCGTGGCCCTCATTTACCCACGTGAAGCACCTCCGAGAGCAAATACAAGTTCATCCCGATTCTCCACCCACTAGCTTTCGCCCAAGAAATTAAAAGGGACTACCAGTGATATAATTATCTTATTATTATAAAGATCTCTTTGAAGCCATTCGTAGATTCATTTGTAAATTTCTGGTTGTTAACTATTGTTAATATCCAATTTTTAGTGCATTTTATCATTCATTCATTTACTTCCTCCTCAACTCCTTTGACACACCTGTGGTGAGCCTGGGAGTCACAAAGGTCCCATAAGTAAGAATCCTGCCCTTAACATCCTCCCTTTTCATCTTCCTTCTACCCAGCCTGGGAGCCTTGGCTCCGCTTTCCAGTTCTGTCATGGTTCTTACCCCTTGTCATATCTGATAGATTATCATCATTTCCCTCACTCAAATTTCAGCACTTCCTAGAAATTTGGCTCCAACTCCCTCTCTGGTCCTTTTACTCCTGTTGTTTTCAACGTGATTCTTTTCTTCCCCATCACCCCTCCCCCGCCCCGACACCACCAGATCTATACACTAAGGTCCCAAACCTAATCACCAGTGGTGGTGGTGGAGGGGGAAGGGGCGGTAGGGGAGATGCCCAAAGGGCCTCAGGTGATCTAAATGAAGCTGGGTGTGGGTACTAAAGATGTCACAGGACGACTGATATTTCATCCTACTGCCAGCGTACACTCAAATCTCAGGAGTGAAAGGGACTTAAAAGCTCATCCATGCCTCCGCCTCTGATTACACCAAAATATTAGCCATTAAGGAAAGATTAGCATTCCACGGCGTCCTCGGAGATCTCTGAAGTGGATTCCATTGCTTCCCTTAGTAATGCATTCCAGAAGCTCACCATACTCAGAGAGATTTTCCTCCTGCAGAACCTAAATCCTGCTGGAAGCAATTTAAACCATTCCCCTTTGGCCTGTCTTTGTGTGGAAAAAGAGGAAAGCTCTTTGCCACTGCCCGTGCGGGTCCCTTCACAGATTCCTTGGCTCCCACAGACACTTCATTTACTGATTGCAACGAGAGCACAGCAGGGGCAGAGACAACAGGAGAAGGAGAGAGAGGTCACGGAGAAACCCTCGCCTTTTCCTTTCTGGCCAACTTTGTGTAGAGGAAGCACCCAGGACTCTAGGGCCCGGGTTTAACCCAGCTCTCGCATCTCATTATCCTCGGTCAAGTCTCCTGCCCCTTTCACCGCCTGGTGACCTACTTTCATCTCCAGCGAGGTTCTCCCCTGGAAGCATGTAGATAACGCGCAGCTCGACAACAGGGTGACGCAGCCGAGCCACACAGCTGATCTGACCTTTCCCTTCCTCTCCAGAGTTACACGAAGGAAGGAATAAAGACGACCAGGTTTTGTGCTGGCCAAACCTGCTTTTCTTTCCTGGCAAAATGACACTAGGAGACAAAGTATATTCTTCCACCCAAGACTGTAAATAAAAGAAAGAATGTTGTGGGTGTACAGGACGTTTGGAACATTTCATTTTTGTAATTGTGCCTTCTGAGCTAAGAGCCACCACAAAAGACCAGTCTTTGGAAACTGATGGGGGTTTGTGGTTGTATTTTGGGGCTGGCTGGGCAGCTGGGATTCTGTTTCCATTTTTCCCATTAGTCCTCAAGTTCTAGATGAGGCCCCCAAGATCCTGAGGCATCAGACCAGAGGCAACTGCCAACATTTTCCCAGGATGAGCGCTGGAATGTGTATTGGCTGGACACATTGATTTGCAAGGTGTTTATAAAATTTCTTGATCCTTTTTTTCCACCTGGTTTGCTTCCTGGATCCAGAGGTTTATAGACTGCAGCGTGCCACCGGGAACCAAGACGTGGAATAAACACTCCACGCTCTTCCCTGGGACCTTCTTTTGTGTAACTTTTTATTTTTAAAATTCTCTTGCACTCTTCACTTTTGTTTCCTTTTTCTCTCTGTCCCCCCTCTGGTGTCTCTGTTTACACAGTTTAGAGCTGGGGAAGATTTTGGTAGTTTTCCAGCTGCCTATGCACAAGTGTAATTGAGTCATTTATTTTTAGTGATGTCAAGACTTGGAGAACAGAAATAAAAGGAACATTGCACACTGACTAACTAAAATGGAAGAAAGTGCTCATTTGGAGGATGAAGATACAGAGGATGTGATTATTTTCAAACTGGAGGCTCTTCTCATTTCAAAATCAGATTTGGAACATAATTTGTTTTATTTTCAGCTGGTGGGGTCTCCGGTCTCAAGCCAAATTATTCTATGTCCTTCTGGGGTAGATGTCTAACTGGCAGCTCCTTCATGAATAAACCTGTCATTTTCTTCCCCTTTAGCAAGAGAGCCCTACTTGCATTATTTCCTGGATGGAAAAGATGAGGCTTAAATTAAAGACCTGTGGGACGTCCTGAGATCCTCACAGGAAAAGGTCACTGGAACATCATCTGTCATTTAAAACAAAACAATTAAACCGATGCAAAAGCCTATGTGTTTGATGACCAGCACATTCCAAGTCTATCGAGTTACCTTTTTCTATGCACCTTCATTTATTTTGGTTGGAAATCAAACCTGGAATTGGAGAAGTATCGTTTGTTCTTTACAAAACTGTCACAAAGTGCTAATGGAACTGACTCAAGCATTTTTTTCCTTCCTTTGATTCTCCCACCCTCCTCATCCCTCCACCCCCCCAAAAAAAGATAAAAGACAACTATGAAATCAGTACAATATAAAACACAGTATTTGAAAATAAATTTGTAATTGATAAAACTAGTTAGTGTTAACTGAGTGCACATTATATGCCAGGCACCACTCCAAGTATTGACATATCAGGGAGATAGCACTATTATCCCAATTTAGAGACAGGAAAGAGATGAACAGAGATATTAAGTAATTTCTGAGTTGTGCTGTGAACCCAGAGAGTTCAGCTCTGGTGTCTTTATTTGTACTCCCTGCACTATATGCCTCTCACAGCAGTGGACGAGCAACTGACAAATGGGAGAAACATATGCAAGACAGATGGCAAAAGGATACGATTCTTAATATATAAAGAACTTTTGCCAAACAATGAGGAAAAAAGCCAATACCTCAACAGAAAAATAGACAAAGGACAACAATAGACAATTCACACATATAGAAACCTCCAAATAGTTGATAAAATGTTTTAAAATATCAAATCATACTAAAATCAGAGACACATAAGCTCAAACAATCATATATCTCTTTTTTTCTATTAGATGAATTAATAATCGATGAATTATAATTTTTCTTATAATCGAAAAAATTCCTACTCAATGTTGACAATGGTGTGAGGGAACAGCTACCCTCAAACACTGCTGGTGTGAAGTGTAAGTTGCTGCAACATTAATGGAAAGAAAAATTTCAATATTAATGAAAATCTTTAAAATAAGTTTAGTAATTCCACTTCTGGATATTTAGTCTAAGTAAATAAAAAGGAGAACAAACATTTATGCATAAAGATGTCAACCTTAGAATTATTTAAAATAATAGTAGATCTTTATTATAGAATATCAAACTATCATCAAAACTCATGCTCTTAAAGAAAATAGGGGGCTTCCCTGGTGGCGCAGTGGTTGAGAATCTGCCTGCCAATGCAGGGGACACGGGTTCGAGCCCTGGTCTGGGAAGATCCCACATGCCGTGGAGCAACTAGGCCCGTGAGCCACAATTACTGAGTCTGCGCATCTGGAGGCTGTGCTCCGCAACAAGAGAGGCCAGGATAGTGAGAGGCCCGCGCACTGCGATGAAGAGCGGCCCCCACTTGCCGCAACTAGAGAAAGCCCTTGCACAGAAACGAAGACCCAACACAGCCATAAAATAAAAATAAATAAATAAAAATAAATTAAAAAAAAAAAAAGATGTGGCACATATATACAATGGAATATTACTCAGCCATAAAAAGAAACAAAATTGAGTTATTTGTAGTGAGGTGGATGGAACTAGAATCTGTCATACAGAGTGAAGTAAGTCAGAAAGAGAAAAACAAATACCGTATGCTAACACATATATATGGAATCTAAAAAAAAAATGGTTCTGAAGAACCTAGGGGCAGGACAGGAATAAAGACGCAGACATAGAGAATGGACTTGAGGACATGGGGAGGGGGAAGGGTAAGTTGGGACGAAGTGCGAGAGTGGCATGGACATATATACACTACCAAATGTAAAATAGATAGCTAGTGGGAAGCAGCCACATAGCACAGGGAGATCAGCTCGATGCTTTGTGACCACCTAGAGGGGTGGGATAGGGAGGGTGGGAGGGAGATGCAAGAGGGAGGGGATATGGGGTTATATGTATACATATAACTGATTCACTTATAAGACACCATTGTAAAGCAATTAGACCCCAATAAAGATGGTAAAAAAAAAATTTTTTTTAATTAATTAATTAATTAAAAAAAAAAGAAAATAGGAACGGAAAATGCTCATAGTATATTAATATTATAAATATTAATATAATAAAAAGGGAGTTTATATAACAGTATGTATACAATTTGCAGCATTATGTAAAGGGTATCTATGCATAAAAGAAACACTGGAAGCCAGAAAGTTAACACGTGTTTTTCCTAATGATGAGAGTACTCATGATTCTTACTTTCTTCTGTACATTCTTTTTCAATGAAAACTTATTATTTTATAATCCACAAAAATTGTAAATTATAATAGTGGAGTGAATATAGGAAGATAGAGGCATGCAAATACCTATAATGAGTAAACTCTTGCAAATTACACTTGAGCATGGACGAGCTCTGAGAGTGCTGGCAGATAAATCAAAAAGGGAAATAAATTGCATATGTCACTTTTTAATAGAAAGATTACAAATTCATTTTTCAAAGACTTTTTCCCCAAGGATCTTATTGACTATATTTATACAAGAGAGGTTTTTATATAGGAGACGTTGGGTAACATTGAACAATGACTTCATTCTGCTTCTATGGAAGACACAGAATCTTTGTTCAAATGCACAGCCTTATAGTGACCATCTAAAAATGTAAACACTGAGGAAATAAGAGTAAACAACTCAGAAAAGACATTTTGTCAGGAAAGTAAAGTAAGATAGTGAATAAATTTTTCCCCTGGAATACCTAACTTCTTAATTCAGGGATAGATCACAGAGAACCCTGGGGAAGACTCTTGGGTCAAAAGAGCAATGTTTTCTCCCCAGAGTCATTTAGAGTAGCCAGTGTTAATAATGCAATAAAAAACATTGTTGGCATATAAACAACTCCAAGGTTAACAGAACAAAAATTATAAGACTTTGGTATGCATAGAATTCTCTAGTAAAATATATTCCTCCATGATATGAAAGTAGCCTCAGATTAAAGTGAAGAAAGTGTGATTTAAAGGGATTTCTGCCAGTCCTTCTCCCTGTTAAAATATTTACTCTATAAGTCTTACTACAAAGATAGAAAATCAAAGAAGGATAACATTTGCAAACTTAGAAAGCCTTTAGAATTTCTATCATCCAGAAGTGATTAACTTTGGGGGAGTCATGAACTTCTCTCGAAATCTAATGAAAGCTATAGAGTCTCTCTCCAGAAATATACACATGTACACCAAATTTTGCATAAAACTGAAGAGGTTCAGGACTGACCTCACGTTCATCCACAATTCCCTATGATAAGAACACCTGAGCTAGTTCAACCTTGTGTTTTTGAGAGGGTTTTAGAGAAAGATGCAGCATTCTGCCTAATTGAACAACATTTCTTATTTTCACAAAGTTAATCCCTCCAAGTGAGTGAAGTAACTTGCCCAAGATCATAAGGTAAATTAAATGGCAGATGAAGGATATAAACCAGGTCTTCTAACTCCCAGGATAGTCTTCATTCTCTCAGAACCTTTGTCCACTTAGATTTAAAAACCTCCATTGGTTTCCCACAACCTGGGTTAAGAGAGAAATCTCTAAAACACACATCTACGGAAACCTACGGAAGATTGAGGTATCCCCTGGGAATACAACACTGAGAAAATACTTGGAGTAAAGTTGGACTCAAAGGCTTTTCTGAAGTCACCAACACCATGGTTTTTCAATGGACCAGAGTTCATGACAGCATCCTATCCATTTTAGACAGTTCTTCTTTCATAAATCTTGGGCTATCTTCTGATTATTGTCAAAACATCTGAAAATCAAACATAACATCTTGCCCTGGTTTTAGAACCAGCAGTGAATCAAAGTTCTCCAGCAACCCAGGTAATAAGAGTGATGACGTGCCTGAAAATAGGAGGGACGAGGCATAACCATCAGCAGTACCAAAGCTGTACAATTTATCTTCATGATAGGAAGTGACTATTATTTTCTTTATTCACCAGGAGAAATTTGTGACTCATGAGCAAAGGAGAATTGTAGGATGCTTTGGTGTCTGAAGACTACAGACAGAAAATTTAGAACTTTCCTTTTATTTAATCAAACAACTGGATTGAATATTCCTATCAATCAACTGCATGGGTATGACAGTGCACTGGGTTTGACTGGAAAGTCCCTCTTCCGTATGCTGTTTATTGGAGTCCTACTCATCCTCCTAGGTCCATTCACATCTCACCCAACCCAGAGAGACCTCCCTGATTACCCTAGCCCACACTCATCTCATCCTTCTTAGCGGTGGCTACAGCCCTTTTCTGTAGGACATAATTCAACACCACTTACATACTGCTTAATGGATCATACTAACTGCTTCATGAGTCTTGTTTCTCTAACCAGATAATAAGTTATTCAAAGGCAGGAATCATGTTTTCCCTGCTGCTTGATACTGGGCACAAGTATTCAAAACTTGTGTGTTGACTAACAGATTAAAATGAGAAAACAGTCACCCACCCACCTGAATCCAGCCCAGCAGCATTCAGCTCAGAGCAGAGTTAAGCTTTCCTGCCTGATGAACCTATGAGGATGCTTCAACATCTAGCTCTCAGCACCAACTCCTCTGCAACAATCCTAGGAACAGAAAAATGCTGAGAACTCCAGTTCAAACCAAACAGCATGGTACTTCTGTGGAGATGAGTAACTCTAGGAAACCTGGGAGGACAATTACCCCTCCCACTAGCAGGATGGTTTTAACCCAAAAGTATATTTTGAATGATTATCAATATTATCTTACTACCTTTACTTGACATCTAAGGAAGTCAGTGGAAATTTCCAGAGTTGCAGCCCCCCTAGATGATGGACTACCATACAGCCATTCAAAATAATAAGACAGAAATATATGGACTGATGTGGAATGATGCCTAAAAATCTAATTTTACATGGACAATAAAGCAAATTGTACATAAATGTTGATTCCATTTTTGGAAAAATGTGTTTTTGAATGCACACATACTGCACCCATATGGGTCATAGATGCATAGAAAATCTACGGATGCATTCATAAAAAATATTGTCAATCATGGTTCTCTCTGGGAGTGGGATTTGGAGCCTGGCAGGGGAGGAAAAACAGAACTTTACCATTTCACTCCAGGCAATTTTGTAGTATTTTTTTAGATTTTGCAGTAAGCAAGACTTTGATTACTTACGTCATTTTAGAGTCCTATTTCTTAACTTTCCAAAAAGTCACCTGTTGAGGTCTTCAACAGTGTGACCTTGAGACAGGCTGGGAACTGGGACCTGGGACCCTTTGCTGCACTGCTTGCACCTGGACAAATGTTTCCTTGAGTAACAAAATACATAGAAACTATGGGGGACTAAAAATAACTGCATGCATGGGCATTTGGGGCAAATTATTGACAAGACACAAAATTACCAGAAACTCAACTGCCACTTCTGAAGAGCCAGGAGCAAAAACAGGGTGTCGGGGACAAAAGCAGGGTACTGCACATGCCCACTGCACTCAACACCACCACCAAGGGGTGGGCAAACCATCTAAGCTCCCCCTCCCTCAGCCCAACCCCTGGACACACCCCCACCCTCACCCTATATAAGGAACCAGCTCACCCCACCCTCAGGGAGAGAGCAAGGGAACCTGTTACTTGTTTTCGCTCCCTCCCTTCTGCACTGGGGCCCCAGTAAAGCTGTGCCTGAATTTCTTGTCTGGCCTCTTATCAATTCCTAAGAGGAAGGCCTTTCTTGGGGAAAACAACCTCACCCTTCTCTCACCGCTCCGCCATGTTCTCTGGGCTCTGACCACGTCTCCACTCCATGCTACTTCAGCCAGTGCTCTTTTCTCTCTCAGGAATGACACCCCTCTCTTATTTCTCTGGTCAGCCCCCACTTGTCCTTCAAGAGCCACCCAAAGTCCCACCTTCTCTGTAATGCTCCGGGATGAATAATTGCTCGTAATTCTGTGCCTTATAGCACTTTCCACACATCTCTGCTAGAACATGGAAAAAACTACATTTTTAAAAATTAATGTTTTTCTCCTCCATGAGAGTGAGCTCCTTCAAGCCAGAATATGACTGTATTTTGTTCATCTTTGGGTCCCTAGCACCTCACACATCGCCTGGCACACAGTGAGTGCTTACAGAAGTATTTGATGAAAGCAAAAACTGCAAATCGGAATCCCGTCTAGACAACCCTGGACCCTCCAAATAGCCAAACAATTCTAGATAACAACCTTGTTGCAGGTATTCTCAATAAAATGTTTTTGCTTCTTAAGTCAAAAGACAAAACCCCATTTGTATTCTGTGTATTAGCTCCGACAATGATTTGATGTCACAATCGACTATAGGTCAGCCCAAGGCAACCCCTTTGATTGAATTAAAGGAATATAATCAGAATACAATCTCTGATATAATGCATCACACAGACAATTCCAGACATACTCTCAGGAGCAGCTTCGTGGATCAGCTTGACGTAAATTAGTGCGTACTTTCCGTTAAGTCCATATGTAACAAATTTTCTTTCCATGTTGATATTCAATAACTGGCCTGATTTGAGTAACCTCCCTGTTCTTGGTTACGTTTCACCTCTGAGAGCTTCATGACCACCAATCTTCACTGTTTATCAGACAGAAAACTAGATTTCAGGAGCCTCACCACTGAGCCTGTGAACCAACATAAAATAGTCTGAAATAAGAATAACTATAATACACTATAGTAAGTGATCTACATACCTGATCATATTTATTTAGTTCCATGGTCAGCAGGCAGGTTTCAGCTAAAGTGTTGTCCTCTTTTCTGTAAAGTTCTGTAACAGTTCCTAAGTTTCTGCAGAGCATGGACATTGCGCTTGCCCTGAGGAATAAACCAATGGTATTTTAACAAATCTTTGAAATAAAGACTGTGCACACAAAACAAAAAACAAAAAACAAAATGAGACAACAATAGCAGCAATAAAATAACAGCTCCAAGAGGTGCGGAATGTTAACCTTATCTTACAAAGGAGAACACAGAGGACCAAAGCAGTTAGGTGACTTGTCTGAAGTCACACAGCTACTAAGTGGCACAGCCCAGTTTAGAGCCAAATCACTTGACTCCATCCCCTTGGCTCTTCCCATTAAGCCATGTGGCCTCCCCCTAAAAGATGGGATATGTCCAATTTCAAACCAGAGAACTTCCATAGTCATTGAGACACCAAAAACGAGGTACTATGTTTGTTACAGCAGCTACAAATTTTTCCCCTTTTTATATCTACAACCGATCCATATTTTTATCTACTCATTAAACATGTAATGAGCACATACTATTTACCAGACATTGTGGCAAACACTTGGAATGAACTCCAAGTGATAAATAATGTGCATTTCTGTGTCCCCAAGGCAAACTTACTGATTATCTGGTGATTAGAACTCATTGACCAGGAAGGCTATGCTTATCTCAACAGAGCAATTTTTCTATAAAAAGAATAATTGCTATGAAATGTGAATATTAGTAACAGCCAACGTTTACTGAGGATTTACAATCTTCTAGCCATTGTCCTGAGAACTTTACATGTATTAATGCATTTAATACAGTAACTTCGTAAGTCTGGAAGCTTTGATGAATCCCATTTTACAAATAAAGAAACTGAGATACAGATAAGTGTGGTATCAAAGTCAGACAACTAAGAAATGGCAAAGTCAAGATGAAAACCCAGGCAGTCTGAATACAGAACTAAACCACTATTTTATATAATCTCTCAATTTAATATATGAAATTAACATATTTAATTTCATATATGAAATCTAGGGTCACCAAGATGAATAAGGCAACATTCCTGTCCTCAAGGAATTAGTGGGAAAAGCAGACAAGTAAGCAGGTAGTACAATACAGAATGACAAGACTGTGTACGGGGGCCTGGAGGAGCACAGGGAAGGGGTCCCAACATTTGCAATAACCCACATGCTTTCCTCATACAGACATAGGCCAGGTGCCCTCTCCTAGGTCCTAGGATTCATTCAGTGCCCGGAGAACCTGGTAAGGAGAAAGATGGGAGAGGAAGTGACAAGGGAAAGGATGACAGAACGAGGAAAAGAAGGAGAAAGGGATTGATAAAGGAAATACATGAAAACATGCCTGCCTAACCATCAGCCTTTCTCCCTGTAAGACTTTTCTGTCCCTCAGAAATGCACAAAAGCTTAGAAGACAACCTGTAAATCTGGCCTTAATTGTTTCCTTACTCTCCAGGGCAGAACGAGAAGATGAAAAGTTCCCCTCTCTTTGGACCCCTCGGGTACCTTGATCAGTGATCGGATGACAATTAGGGACCCCAGGAAATAAAATGGATAGGACTCCATTACTCCAATACGTGAGTACACTCCAATAAGCCATTTACCAACCTTTTATAGTAGACGTTCAGATTGTTTTCAGTTTTACTGAAATTATAAAGAATGTTGGAATGAACTTTTTTTTTTTTTTGGCCACACCAAGCGGCATGCAGAACTTCCCCAAGCAGGGATCGAACCCATGCCTCCTGCAGTGGAAGTGCGGAATCTTAACCACTGCACCACCAGGGAAGTCTGGCATGAACATTTTTATAGTTGCACTTTTGTATACTTTTGACTATTTCCTATAAAAGATCCCACAGTGGAATTACTAATTCTAAGAGTATAGTTCCTTTTTAAACTCTTAATCCATATGGCAAAAACACTTTCCAAAAAGTGGTAACAAATTATATCTCACTGGAAATATTTGAGAGTGATTATTCAGTCACACTCTACCCAGCATTGTTATACTTTTTTAAACTTCATTATTTTGTTAGAAAAAGCTGTAAGTTATTATTTTAATTGTCCTTTTTAAAATACTGGTGAGGTTGAGTTTGTTCAGCAAGTTTATTAATCATCTATATTAATTGAGATTATGCATATAAACCTTGTAAGTCCTCAGGAGAGATTACTTTATCATTTTTTTAGAAATGAGTTTGAAAATTATTTCATACTTACTGGCTATGTATAGTTCTTTTAAAATTTTTAAGTTCACTTATTTTTTTTCCCATTTCTCTATTGAAGTTTCAGTGGTTTCTTATTAGTGAGTTGCGTGAGCTTTTTATATATTAAGTATATGACCTCTTTGTTTTGGAGAAATGTTCCTGTTTTGAAGGATTGCTGTCCCTAACAGAACAATGCTATCTACAGGCATTATGCTTTACAAATATGGCTCCAGGTTTTGGTTTCATTGATGAAGAAAGAGAAGCTTAAAATTCAGTGTTTTCTCTTTTTTTTTTAAGGTCAAATTTTTTAGTTAATTAAATTTTTTGAAGTAACATTGGTTTATAAAATTATATAAGCATCTTGTACACAACATTATATTTCTAATTCTGTATACACTATAGTGTGCTTACCACCAAAAGTTTAGTTTCCATCCATCATCATATAGTTGACTCCCTCCACCCCCAACCCCTCTGGTAACCACTACTCTGTTCTCTGTATCTACATGTTTGTTTTGGTTTGGTTTGTTCATTGACTTTGTTTGGTTGTTTTCTTATATTCCACATGAGTGAAATCATACAGCATTTGTCTTCTCCATCTTATTTCACTTAGCATAATACCCTCAAGGTCCATCCATGTTGTTACAAATGGCAAGATTTCTCTTTATATACTGCTGAGTAGTATTTTATTGTGTGTGTGTGTGTATGTGTGTGTATACATACACATCACATCTTCTTTATCCATTCATGCACTGATGGGCACTTAGATTATTTCTATATCTTGGCTATCGTAAATCATGCTGTGATGATTTGTCCAAACCCATGGTATGTAAAATACCAAGAATGAACTCTAATATATTAAACTATGGCCTCTGGGTGATAATGATGTGTCGCTGTAGGCTCATGGACTGTAGCAAATGTACCACTCTGGTAAGGGATGTTGGTAATGGGGGAGGCTGGGCACATATGGGTAAATGGGAATCTTTGCACTTTCTGCTCAATTTTGCTGTTAATATAAAACTTCCATAAAAATAGAGTTTATTAACTTTTGAAAATGTTTTAAAAAATGTTGTGATGAACATAGGGCTGCATATATCTTTATGAATTAGTGTTTTTGGAAAAGAGAATGACATTTCTCCAGAAACCAAACTTTCAGTCATGGCATATTGCTAAAACTTATAGAGCATTCAAAATAGCTGTCATGAAGAAACTCAACAAGCTACAAGAAACCTCAGAAAGACGGTATCATGAGCCCAGGGATAAAATTAATTAACAGAAGGAATACTTTACCAAAGAGATTGAAACTCTGCAAAAGAACCAAACAGAAACTTTGGAGCTAAAGAACTCAATGAGATGAAGAATACATAAGAAAGCATTGGAAATAAGGTAAAATTTCTATACAGTGACACGTACAAATCTTAGGTGTATCATTTGATGAATTTTGACAAATATATACATCTATGTCATGAACCCACACACAATACTTGAGTTTGTTGTGGGTAGAAGGATTTCCCTTCTTCTGCCCTTATTTATTCTCCATGTTTGCAAAGCACTTTGTAATGTAATCTTTTTTTACATTGTATTCTAGAGCTTTTGCCTACTCCATAAGCATATTACTCATATTACTCTGAGGCAAGAACATAATAGGTGTCCAATATGTTTATGGAAAGACTGGGCACCTCATGGAAAGTGTATTTCACATGACCAGGTCTAAAACACAATCATATCATTAATACCTATAATGGGGGAAATTTAAGATGCACTGTAATGTTTGTGCGAAGCATGAAAAATCCCCAGTTACACATGGCATTGGAATGCAACTAACTCCCCACTGGAGGCACACAGGAGCCTATTTAAACTTGAGGAACTATTTGGAAGCCATTCTCAATGTGATTCTTATCTCCAAACAGAAACTCAGATTACAAGGAGAAACTTTTCCCTCAACCAGCAGTATCAAAAAAATTTTAAGTAGAACATATAGCATTTATCAAATAAAAAAAAAGAAGTCCCACTTCTAGAATACTTATTTTATGTGTCACATCTTTACAAGGAAGTTTATACATAACATCTCATTGATTCTTCACCAAAACTCTGCAAAGTAGGTATCCATTTCACAAGTTGGAAGCTGTCACCTGGTATAGTTAATTTGCCCCAATCCATACACCCTGTAAGAAACAGAGTTAGGATCTGAGTTCAGGTCTAATGAAGTCAAATTTCACAAGACAGATGCAGCTCAGATGAGTTCTAATCGGTACAATATTAGCAGCAAAGCACCCAAAAAGTTCAAGTTACAGCCTGCAAAGGCAATATTCTTCGGAGATTACTTAGAATGAAACATCAACTAATTACCAGATCATAGAGATGTTCGAACTGCATACCTGTCTCAATGGAAGTGTGAGCTCAAGCAATGAAACCATTTGTCTACCATCGCAGTTGATACTTTTTATGAGGCTGCCCATGTGTAGGGTGTCCAAGGAACACATGCAGAGATTCCAAGGTTTACTTTTACATGGAACTCTGTAAAATCGAAAATTTCCTAAAAAGAAATATTGTGGTAATGAGAATGTAGACTCTGGAGTCAGAATTCTAGCTTTGAGAAAAAGAAAAGAAGAATTCTAGCTTTGCTTCTGATTAACAATACATCCTGATATATACAATGGAATACTATTCAGCTATAAAAAAGAATGAAATAATGCCATTTGCAGCAACATGAATGCAACTAGAGATTATCATACTAAGTGAAGTAAGTCAGAAAGGGAAAGATAAATATCATATGATATCACTTATATGTGGAATCTAAAATATGACACAAGTGAACATATCTACAAAACAGAAACAGACTCACAGGCATTGAGAACAGACTTGCAGTTGCCAAGGGGAAAGGAGGGTGGGGGAGGGATGGACTGGGAGTTTGGGATTAGCAGATGCAAACTATTGCACGTAGAATGGATAAACAACAAGGTCCTACTGTATAGCACAGCAAATGATATTCAATATCCTGTAATAAACCATAATGGGAAAGAATATTAAAAAAGAATACATGTATATATATAAAGCTTAGTCACTTTGCTGTACACCAGAAACTAACACAACATTGTAAATCAACTATACTTCAATAAAATTAATTTTTTTTAAAAAACAGTCTATCCTGGGACAAATTGTTTAACCTCCCTATGGCTTAGTTTCTTTATCTGTAGAAATGGAAATAATAATTGTAGCTACTTCATGTAGTTGCTATGAAGATTAAGAGAGTAAATTCATGTCAATGAATGAATGCATGCTTAAAACCATAACCAGCACATGGTAAGCACTTTCAACCAAGCTAAGCTGCTGTTTTTATTATTACTTTTTCTCTAGTACCTGTCATTCACATGTTCAGAACAGTGTGATTCATTCAGGCTAATTTCTAAAAAATGCTTGAATTAGTGAAAAATCTGTGTTACAATATTTTTTTAATCCTTTATGTTACTTTCAAAAAGACACAGGCATTTAAACTAAAGTAACTAAAAAGTATTAACACAGAAAGTTTCATAGGGAACCTACTTCAGAAAGTGGATGTTAACAGTTTGCTTATAAATGAATTAAGTCCTTTGAAAAGTGTCTTCTATTAAATAGTATAAGTATTATATCACATTATACTATTTGCTTGACTAACCATCACTTTCCCTACGAAAAGCAATTTCATAGATTAAAAAAGCATTGAAAAGCATCTTCAAGATAACTGATGCCAATCTTACTCTTACCAGGAAACCCAAGCTACCCAGCACTTAATGTCACATGGATTCCATGAAGAAAGCTTATACTCTCATTTCAGTCTAGTCCATCTTTAGAAAGTGATTCCTTAGATTGGGCTAAATTCTTTCTCCTTAAAATGTTCATTCTATGGCACTGCTCCCTGGAATCACACTGAAGGAGTATCATTCATTTTCTTGCTGATAGTAGTTTGAGAATTTGAAGTCAGCTGTTATATCCTTCCCTGAAATGTTTTCCCTGAAAGAACACCCTCAGTTCTTTGGACTATTTTTTTACTGGCATGACTTTGGATGCATCATCTGCCTTGGTTGTTTCCTTCTGGACTTCCTCCTGCTTGACCTTTTTCCTCCTATATTGGGATTACCAGGACTGAACATGATACTCTATAATCTGATCAGAGCAGAGTAATAAGTAAGATATTGCCTTGCTTGTTCTAGACCAAAGATGTGCTCTAGTCATTGGCTCTCTTGACTTATACAAAGTTTAGCATCCTCCACCTCTCCACCTGTTTTTTTGTGTGTGTGTGAAGGAGGGACCTGTATTAGTCAAGGTGGAGGGAGAGAGCTGATGGCATAGTTCTAGTGTAAATTCAAAGGCCTGAGAAACAGGAGAGCCATTGGTCTAAGTTTCAGTCTGAATCCGAGTCTGAAGGCAGAAGACTGATGTCCCAGCTCAAAGACAGCCAAGCAGAGGGGGAGAATTCTTTCTTACTCAGCTTTTTATTCTATTCAGTCCTTTAATGAATTGGATGCGGCCCACCCTCATTGGGGAAGGTAATCTGCTTTGCTCAGTCTACTGACTTAAATGTTAATCTCAACCAGAAGCTCCTTCACAGACACACCTAGAAATAATGTTTAACTAAATATGTGGTCACCCCATTGCCCAGTCAAGTTGATAAAATAAGCCATCACACTGGGCTGTCTGCTATTTCAGCCATTTCCTTCCCACCTTCTACCTTCAATATTTTCCCCAGCACTTTACATCTAACCCTATTACATTTCTTTCAATATTTCCCCCATGGTTTCAGACTTGGGGAATCTCAGATACTGATTCCCTTACCACCTTATTGGATACCAACCCCAAATTGCCATGTATAATACTGCTCAACAAATCTTCTAATATAAAATGTTAAACTGGAAACTACCAAGCAAAGCATCATATAGAGTGCCAGGTTTCCATCCATGCATTAATCAGTTCTAAGAGTGGTCATTGATAATCTATTGTTTAGTTTAATTGTAGCATCAGCTACCATCATCTTCATAAGATCAGAAAAGTTTGGGATGACATTATGCCTATCATTCCTTCCATCTGTAGGACTCTGTAGTCTTTAGTGAAGTACAGACACATCGGAAAAACTGAAATGCAGACACATTATGTCTATAGCATTTCCCTTGTTAACCTGTTTTGAAAAAGAAGTTAGTCTAGCACAACCAGGTCTCAGTGGACCCATTCTGGCCCCTAAGCTTTACAATCTATCTCTTTCATGAACTGTCTGAGACTTTTGCCTAAGAAGAAACTTTTAAGCCTATAATTACTAAAATTTTCCCTCTTTTTCCATAAATATGTGTTCACTTCCTATTCAAGTCATAAGTGGATTAATTAGTCTATAATTTGACTTTCCACAGTAAAATCATGCAGTATATTAGAACCTTGATCATTGATCAAAGGACACACTGCTTCATGTCTTTGTGTTAATTAACTTCTCTGTTCACAGCTTCAGACTTGAGACTTCTTGGTTACTGAATCAATCATCTAATATATTTGATATCACTCCCAAATTTTAAAAAAAACATAGGGTAAGAGGTAAAAATGCCTTACTTACCTTAAGGCAATTAACTAAACTAAGTAATCCTGATTCCCTTCTTGTGCAAGGTCTATAGTTAAAGAGTCTTCATCTTGGGTGGACTTCAAAACACTTGTCTAGGGTTGTTTAAAATTTGCTCCTCCTGCTCTGTGATTTTTTATCATGATAGACTTAAACATCACTAATACTCCTGTGTGTAAATCTAATTTTTCAGGCTAGTAAGAGTTGAAAGATATCCTGCATCGGTAAATTAGAAAACTGAGTTTCGCAAACACATAAAATTGCTTCCATCAAGAAGATTCTGAAATTATTAGAAATCAAAAATGAAGCGCATGAAAGAGCTTTAAAATATGGCTATCACCACAGGTTTATGTGCAGAAGCAACTTGCCTTTGGGGACCCTCTGGCCAACTCTTTTGCCTGCAACTCTCTTCCTGATTTGGACTCAAGACTCCCCAACTTTCCAGCCCTTGCTCAATTAAAGATTCCAGTCACCCTGTGCCATTTCCTTTATTTCCTGGTTGGCTGGTTGGTTGGTTAGTTCTCTGGTTGGTGACATATGCTTTCCTAAATTGGATTCTGGTTAAATGAGCTTTTTTCCTCCAATCTTTGGAGGCCATATTCCACTATGAAGGAAAGCATTTCCCCTCAAGGCTCAGAACTCTCAATAATACTCCTTCCCAGCAAATGAATGTCAGCAATGACTGTCCTACTGGCCCCTGCTGAAAGCTCCCATACTTTATTAATCCAGCCCACCCTTTAAGCCCTCATTCGACAAATGAATTGACAAAAATCAAGTCAGTTTAAATGAAAATGAGAACTTCGGTAAAACTCAGCCTTACTTTGATCACAGCCCATTGAATCCATCTAGATGTGCTACAGTAGAACTGACTGGGTAATGATTTAGAATAACCATGTTGACTAAATGTCAGGACTCTGGAATGAATCCCAGTTCTACTCTCTGCGTCCTTGGCAAGCCATTTCTTCTCTCCAAGCCTCAGCTTTATAATCTGTATAAAAAGATGGTTTGACTAGAAGGTCCCCAAGGTCCTCTTTAGCTCTCAAGTTCTGTGGATCTGCAGATCTACTGTAAAGTTGCCCATTATTAACCCATAACATTTGTATGTCACAGCCTTACCCAGCTATAAGCAGTATAATCACAACTTTGGAGACAATGAAAGACTGTCAGTACTTAAAGAAATCAAACTTTCCCTTCTTCTCTCCCTACTTTTCCTGTTTGTTCTTCAAGTTCCCCAAATTTCAATGTATTATGGTGAAGAAGATGCCCCTTTCCAGCCTGAATGGCACTGTGGAGTATTGGAAATGTCATGACAACGCCTGTCCTCAGTTGATCCAGCCCAAATTTGCAGATGCAAGAGCTTCAGATAGTCATCCCAACTTCTGGGTGTTCATCCAAACCAAACCTCTGAGTCCTTGGACTTGGTCCCTTTTTTAAAGCAGGAATAAATTGAGAATTGCATTTTATTTCTGCCTCAAAAGATCTTGGAAACTTTGGGGTAAAACTAACCCATACATGAAAAGAGCCATGCTTTCACGTATAATATACCCTTGTACAGATGCCCATACATGTCCCAGTGACTACTGGATCTGCATTGTACGACCCTGCACTCTTCAAAAACATCAGGAGGAGGCCAGTTTTCTAGAATGTGAGGATGTCAACGTAAAAGCAGCAAAAAGGATAAGGTTCCAGGAGACTGCTGACTTGTTTCAGTGATGGCTTCAGCTAGAGTGACCCACTGCATGGTTTTGCCCATTATCTGATCACAAAGAGTCGTCTTTATTTACAGGCTGTGTTTGAATAGTTGAGACAGTTTGGCAGAGTTATGGAGAAGGGATTTAATTGCCACAAATCTTGAAATGCCAACAGCTTTAAAATTTTTTTCTATATAGCACATTGTATTTCTGAGACGGTGAAGGGGTAAGGGTCCAAGGAAATGAAAATGAGGAAGGATTAAGCAAGAGAACAGTAGGGAGCTCTGGCCTTGATGAGACTAGAAAGATTTAAAATTCTCAATTCTACTGCACACTGAAAATATCAATTCGTTTTGCAAATGTTTCCATTCACTATATTTCAGGGTATGATGTAGTCCAAAGTCTAAACAATATGTTGATTCTGTCTCTATTTACACATTCATTCATTCATTCAGTAAATATACCTATTGACAGTGTATTCTGTTTAAGTTATTATGTTTGTTTTGGTTTTGTTTGTTTGTTTGTTTTTGGCTGCGCCACGGTGGCATGCAAGATCTTAGTTCCCCGACCAGGGATTGAACCCATGATAAGGCATTATGTTAAGCATTGTGGAGAGTGTAAAGATATATAAGGCATAGCTCTGTCTTTTATGATCTCACTGTCCAGTGGGGAGACAAAAAAGATATGCATATGACTATGATACATCATTCTGCATTGACTATTTTTTTTAATTTATTTATTTATTTATTTATTTTTGGCTGTATTGGGTCTTCATTGCTGAGCGCGGGCTTTCTTTAGTTGCAGCGAGCGGGGGCTACTCTTTGTTTCAGTGCGCGGGCTTCTCATTGCGGTGGCTTCTCTTGTTGCAGAGCACGGGCTCTAGGCATGCGGGCTTCAGTGGTTGTGGCATGTGGGCTCAGTAGTTGTGGCTTGCAGGCTCTAGAGCACAGGCTCAGTAGTTGTGGCGCATGGGCTTAGTTGCTCCGTGGCATGGGGGATCTTCCCGGCCCAGGGCTCCAACCCGTGTCCCCTGCATTGGCAGGTGGATTCTTAACCACTGTGCCACCAGGGAAGTCCACTCTGTGTTGACTATTAAAGAATTAAAAAGAGGCACTCAAAAGTACACATTAGGATGTAAAGGTATGGAAGCCCAGAAAGAGGTAACAGAATGGGCATAGAGGTGGAGACAAAAGGTAAAAAGCTATTTTAGGGGATGACTGAATCAGTGGGGCTGGATGTTAGAGGGAATGGAGGGCTTCCCTGGTGGCGCAGTGGTTGGGAGTCCGCCTGCCAATGCAGGGAACAGCGGTTCGAGCCCTGGTCCGGGAAGATCCCACATGCCGGGGAGCGGCTGGGCCCATGCGCCACAACTGCCGAGTCTGCGCTCTAGAGTCTGAGAGCCACAATTGCAGAAGCCCGCGCACCTGGAGCCTGTGCTCCGCAACAAGAGAAACCACTGCAATAAGAAGCCCGTGCAACACAGCGAGGAGTGGCCCCCGCTCACCGCAACCAGAGAAAGCCTGCGTGCATCAAGGAAGACCCAACGCAGCCAAAAATTAAAAAAAAAAAAAAAAATAGAGGGAATGGAGGGGAAAAGTCTTGGAAAGGTCTGAGTAGGTTGGGATAGGTTACAAATGACTTTAAATCTCACATGGCCTTTATTTACTAGAAATGAGCAGTCAGTGATGGTTTGGAGCAGGGAATGGTATGTTGCTTTCAGAACACTGATCTCAAAATTGGATGCAGGACTGACTGAAGTCAAGTGAGCTTGGGGCCATGGTGATCAGTTACAAGCCCTTTCAGGTGACTCAAAGCAAGATAACAGTGATCACACCTAGGTAGGTAGAAATTAGAAGGCAAAAATAATTAAGAACTACAAAAACACAGGTAGAAGAATTAGACACCGTATATGCAGAATGAGAAAGAAAGAGTTATAGAAAATTCTGGAACTTTAAACTGGGATGACAGAAACAATATGGCTCCCCTGAGGAACAAACAGTGTATGAGGGAAAATATTAACTCAATTTTAAACATTTAAGGAGTTAAAAAATATTTCTCACTGTGCCTATGAGAAATCTCACTTTTCAAATTTAGATTTGAATTGGGAAGTAGTAAAGTCTAGTGACACCTTCTCATTGTTTTTTATAAATCCATTCCGAATTCCAAACAAGAAGGAAAATAGAAGCACTTCATGTTTTCTTTGTCTAATCATGAATAGGATTATCCAACACCCATTCACTTCTATTGCCTTATCCACCTTGCTGACAATAGTCAAAACAGAGCACAGAATGGGTCCACGAAGCATATTCCATCCTTGCTTCCACAAGGCTGCGGTGATAGCTCGAGAATAACCAACAACTGGAGAAAATGCACCCAGTCTGGATTGAGAAGTCATTAGCATCAAGCCCAGAAAAGGACTTTCTATTATCAGTGATCATGGGAATAAACGACTCCCCAAGGAAACAGTGTGTTCTCTTAATAGCTCACGCATCATCCAGGTTAGTTTGATCAAGTGGAGCAGAGCAAGCAGCTAGCAGATATAAAAACTGCTGAAATGATAGCAAAGACAAAGCTTCTATGGAAAAGAAAATTCGAGGTACAAAGGAGATTAAAGATTAACTTTTTAAATAGAAATAAGGAGGGGGCTTGCATCTTGGAATATGTCTGCTTCTGTTCTTTTTCCATCTGATGCCCAATTTCCTAAAAATGAGGCGGATTTGGTCAAACCCTGTCTCCACTTCCTAACCTTGTATTGTTGTAGTCTTTGGGGCAGAGTTCGTCACCCATATGCCTGCCGAGAGAAAGGGGTGTTAGAACAAACCCCAGGAGGATGACAGTTCCTCCTCATTTTCTGGCTACCCTTCAGCAAGTAGGGCTCTGTTAAGGGTCAGAAGCATCCACTTCATCTCCCATTTGGAGGTAACTGTAGAAAAGAATCTGAACACACAGGCAAACTGCAACTCAGCACACAGCTCTGGTTTGGCTTCAGTGAAGTCACTTGTCCCTTATCCTCTGATTGAACACATTGTGCGGGAGAATATCAAAGCTCTTCACTCAGATGCTTTCAGCCAGTGATGATTCCAAAATAACCATGGGGGCCCCAAAGTTCGAATGGAATCCACATGGCCTTCCAACAGCACTCAGGGAGGTTTTCCTCCAGTTTCGATGGGTGACATACCTGAGCAAGGACCCAAGCCACTTCAGATTAATTACTATTCATGATTATTAACACCATAATCAGAAAGCTGGCTGTTCGTTCCACTCACTCAACATTGATGAGGACACAGGTGACTAATTACATGAATCACAACTCACACTTGCATCCCAGGTGATGGTGGACAGTGCATTTCCACAGTCATTGCCAGCATATACTCACCAACCAATACTTGAGTTCTCTGTTGATGTTATCTCCATTTACAGAAGAGGAAACTGGGGCTCCAAGAAATTAAATGATTGGCCCAAGTAGGAGGCAGAACTAGGATTTAACCCAAATCTTCTGAGTCTATAACGCTTGGATTTTTTCTCACTATCCCACACAGTAATTAGAGGTCATGTGCATTAACTGGGCCATGTACCAAATCTAAAATCCCACATAATCTCTAATTGTCCCAGATACACACTCAACACTGGGCCAGTTCCATTGGGGGAAAAAAAATCAGTGAGGCTGTTTTTTTGGTATGATGTGAACAATATGCCTAGTTGAGCCACTGAGGTTTTCCACTTTGAGTAAACGTCTTGGCAGTAAAGCCTTTTATTTATTCATCCCATATAAAACCAATATTTTCTAAGTATCTACGCTGTTCTAGGCATGATACTAATTACATGAATCACAGCTCACATTTGCATGCCAGCTGATGGTGGACAGGTTTTCTTTTATCTCTGTAACTTAGGTTAAGTAATTCGTCCAGGTTGTAGGTGTATTGAGAATGGTACTCCACAATGGAAAATGGAAACAGGCTAATCAATAACTGCCCTGAGGACTCTACTTTAAGGCTGCCCTTGAAGGTGGACTGTGGATTTCCAGCACATCTAATTAATGATTCTTCAGCCTACATGGAGTCTTGTGGAAAGAGGAGTAGTTATTGTCTTTAGACATGGCACAAGGACCCATAGACTCTGCCAGGAGCTCAATAGTGAGATTTCACTGAGGACTTGTTGGGTGGAGGAGAGAAAATGGGTGCAGGTGGGAATATGGAACTTTTCCAAGTTGGAGTTGGAAGATCTGCTTTCCGGCCCTGGTTTTGTCCCTTATCAGTAAAGTAACCTTGGACAAGTTACTTAACCTGCCTGAGCCTCAGTTTTCCCCTCTATAAAATGGGGATAGTAATGGTACCCATGCAACATAGAGATTACATAAGATAGTCAAAAATTCTTTATATTCCAGGAAGTGCTAAGGGGAAACCGTCTGGATAGGTGTAAATCATGCTCCAGCTTTCACTCCCAGTCTCCCCTTTGCATGTGGACCAGGAGTTTGGTGAGGGCAGGCCCACGTCATTTATAATGGTCTCTCTATCCCTTAGCACAGGGACTGGCACATTGCAGGTGATGAATAGTCTGCATCTTCCCTTCTCTTTCTTCTATTTGCTTGTCACTTTGCCTCCTCTTGATGTTACCCAGAACTCACGGTTGCTTTATTAGGAAGAAGCAGGAAGGGCTGCTTGGGAAGGAATCATTATTATACCCCCCTTTCTCTGCTTTGCCTGTTCTCTAGGCTGGTCAGCAGGCTGTCCTGAGCTACTTGGATGAGATCACTGAGTACAGACAGAGCATTGACTACCCACCAGGCAGCCAAATCTCAATCCCCTGGCTTAAGGGTGGCGATTTCAATTCCTTAAATAAGTGAAAAGCCTGACCAAAGGAGAGCAAAAAGTTTAGCCTGGCTGAATTTTGAACTCACTATAAGCTAGAAAAAGAAGGAGCAGGAAGCCTCACCACTAACCTGTATCAATAGCCCCAGTGTGACGAGGCTCAAAGAGTCTGGCCCAAAGCTGAAGCTGCCACAGCGGTGAAACTGCTTCTAATTTTAGAAATATTAAATAACTGATAATGACACGACCTTGTTAAAGAACGATGTTGGGAAAAAAAAAAAAAAAAAAAAGGGACACTGTTAAAAATAGCATACAATCTCCCGGCTGAAGATTCCAGGTAAAATATGGGTTCACATCCATAGTGTAGGTTCAGAATACTGAGACTCCCCACAGAGCTGCCAAATGTGTCAAGTCCAAGGCTCACACATGTTCTGGAAGACATCCATGTTAAGCACCCAGCAGGGTGCCTCTTAGCACCCCTTAAGGTGTGAGAGCATATACAAGCACTGGGGAAAAAAAGAGAAAAAGGACAGTGTTCTTGTTCTCAAGGGGCTTAAAGTCTAGTCAGCACCCTGGTGGTGACTCCAAATCATCATCATTTTAATATGTGAGACCGAACTGCAGTGCACAAAACCTAGCTGGGGAAAAGCAGCCTCCCGTATTGCCTGGGAAATGTCGCTGCTGGCAATATATCAAACAGAAATCTGAAAGGCAAAACCTAAAACAAGCCAGCGGGCCCCCCTTGGGGAGGAATGGTAGATGTGGCAGCCCTCGAAGATGGACAGAACCCCAGACGGCGCCCCCATTCTGCCCATCCCTGCAGATATGCGCCTCTATGGCTTGGCTACCTCTCTGATCATTAAATGCTTTTAGCAAAGCTGTCTCCTAGGAGTAACCAGCTTTGAAAGCCAAATTGAAAAAGGTCCATCTGATCATGTAATTGGAGAGAAAGTAGGATCTGTGCCACAATAACACATTAAAGGCATTTGGAGATGAAAGAAAGAGGTGGTCTAATAATTAGCAGGGGCCTGAGACTGGGGAGATGTGCTTCTGGAGACAATGCAGAATTCATTTAACATCAGATGCCACCAAGGTCTTTCCTGATGTGACTCTAAATATGGGAAGAATTTGCTGAGCATACCATGGCTAAATCTCATCTGAATTTCTACCTATCTACAAAACTTCCAACTGTACAGTTTAGAAGAATGATTCTCAGCAGGGGGTGGTTTTGCCCCCCAGGGGACATTTGGCAATATCTAGAGATTTTTTTTTTTTTTAAGTGTCCATCGATGGATGAATGGACAACAAAAAAGTGGTACATGTACACAGTGAAATTTTTTTAAATTGAGGTAACACTGATTTATAATATTATATAAGTTACATGTGTACAACATTCTATTTCTACTTTGTATACCATACAGCATGCTCACTACCAAAAATTTAGTTTCCATCTGTCACCATAGAGTTGATCCTCTTCACTCATTTCACCATCCCACTCACCCCTCCCCCTCTGGTAACCACTGCTGTGTTCTCTGTATCCATGAGTCTGGTTTGGTTTCTTTATTTGTTTTATTTACTTTTGTTTGTTTATTAGTTTTTATATTCCACGTATTAGTGAAACTATACAATATTTGTTATTCTTTGTCTGATTTATTTCACTTAGCATTTAATACCCTCAAGGTCCATCCACGTCATAAATGGCAAGTTTTCATCTTTTTTATGGCCGAGTAGTATTCCATTGTATATATATACACCACATCTTGCTTATCAATTCATCTGTCAATGGGCACTTAGGTTGTTTCCATATCTTGGTTGTTGTAAACAGTGCTGCAATGAACATAGGGGTACATATATCTTTTTGAATTAGTGTTTTCATATTCTTTGGATAAATACCCAGAAGTGGGATTGCAGGATCGTATGGTAATTCTATTCTTAATTTCTTGAGGAACATTCATACTGTTTTCCATAGTGGCTGCACCAATTTACATTTCCAACAACAGTGTATAAGATTTTTCTCCACATCCTGGCCAACACTTATTTCTTGTCTCTTTGATAATAGCCATTCTGACAGGTGTGAGGTGATATCTCATTGTGGTTTTGATTTGCATTTTCCTAATAATTAGTGATGTTGAACATCTTTTCATGTGTCTGTATGTCTTCTTTGGAAAAATATCTATTCAGCTCCTCTGCACATTTTTTAATATGGTTGTTTTCATTTTTGTTGTATGAGTTCTTTATATATTTTGGATACTAACCCCTTATTGGATATATCATTTGCAAATATCTTCTCCCATTTATAGGTTGTCTTTTTGTTTTATTGATGGTTTACTTTGCTGTGCAGAAGATTTTTAGTTTGATATAGTCCCATTTGTTTATTGTTGCTTTTGTTTCCCTAGCCTGAGGAGACATATCTAGAAAGATATTGCTAAGACCCATGTCAAATAGCATACTGCCTATATTTTCTTCTAGAAGTTTTATGGTTTCAGGTCTTACATTCACGTCTTTAATCCATTTTCAGTTAATTTTTGTGTATGGTGTGAGACAACGGTCATTCCATTTTTTTGCATGTGGCTGTACAGTTTTCCCAACACCAATTATTGAAGAGACTGTCCTTTTTCCACTGTATGTTCTTTGCCCCTTTGTGGTAAATTAATTGTCCATATATGCACAGGTTTATTTCTGGGGTCTTGATTTTGTTGTCTAGAGACATTTTTGCTTGTCAGGGCTACATCCAATGGGTAGAGAACAGAGATGCTGCTCAACATCCCATAATGCAAGACACAAGAAAAAATTATTTAGCCCAAATGTCAACAGTGCTGAGGTTGAAAAACCCTGGTTTTGAATCATGGATGTTTTCTGACCTTCATCCTTTATAGGCTTATTTTATTTTATTTCTTTTATGTTTATATTGATACCTTGAAAGGCAACACCCATTTAAAACAAAAGGAAATGGTTTACCTTATATCATAACAATAATGAAAAAGTCCCAGCAATTAAGAAGATGTTCCAATAGTGTTTACTCATCTCCACTGAGGGGGTCGTGTAGAATGGAGAGCTTGGAGATGGGGAAGGAGTTACTGCAACACAGTCAAGAGTCTAATAGTTTGAGATTTCATTTTGTTCCTGAATTTGAGGCTACCTAAGGATTTGCCAGACACTTCCAGGGCCTCACAGCCTGAAACAATGTTTTGGAAAAGCCAAATGTAAGGATGTATGATATCCTGTTTGCTAGGAGTGAGCAGGACCACACTACAGCCTGAAAAGATCTTGGTGGACTGGATTATGTGATTCTCTTCTTGCAACCTTCAACGACTCTCCACTGCACCCAGGACAAAATACTATGCCGTTCTCCTCCACCTGGCTCCTACCCATCTCTCCAACCACCTCATCTCCTGGATTTTACCCCAGTCATACTGAATTTTTTGTCTTCCCCAGGATGTAACACTCCTATCATGCTTCCTCTCTTGTTTTTTAAAAACGGGAACTTTCTTCTGCCTGCAAGGTCCTCCACTCCACTTTTCATCTAAGCCCTAGCATTCTCCAAGACTTACCTCAAGTATCAACCACTTTCTCACCCTTTGTCCAACCCCCCAGCTCGAATCTGGTGCCCCTCTTGTGACCTCCCAGAAGCCCCTGTATTTACTGCCAATATAACACCTGCCCCTGTGGTCCTGAATTTCAACTAGTTGCCCATTGTCTCTGAGAACTTTTTTTTTTAATAGTTATTTATTTGGCTGCACCGGGTCTTAGTTGCATCATGCAGGCTCTTAGTTGCATCATCGGATCTAGTTCCCTGACCAGGGCTGGAACCCGGGTCTCCTGCATTGGGAGCGTGGAGTCTTAACCACTGGACCACCAGAGAAGTCCCTGTCTCTGAGCACTCTGAACAGTTCCCTGTTCAACCCCTCTACTGCCTACCAGACCGAGGGCAGGGCTTAGGTCCCTAACAAGCTTTCAAGGACGATTGGGGAAAAGAATAGAAGAAAAGTAGAGAAGAAAGGTAACAGAAAGAGAGCGAAGAAAAGAAAGAGAAAAGAAGCAAAAAAGAAGAATGGAAGGAGGGTAGCAGGGAGGGAGGGAAGGAGGGCAAGGGATGGAGGACAGAAAGAGAAAGAAGGAGGGAAGAAAGCAGATTGGGAGGGGAAAAGGAGGAGATGGGAGAGGAGGGAGAGAGGAAGGAGAAAAGAAAGGAAAAGGAAAGGGAGAAGGAAGAGCTGTGTTCTTGTTCCTTGCTCAGAAAAGGTTTCTCAGATCTTGCAGATTTAAGACCAAACCCTGCATTAACACTTTTTAAGAATCACATAACTCTTTCACAGCACTCACTACATTGGTAATTTTAGATGTATTTGCATGATTATTTACTACGATTTGCAAGCTCCATGAGGTCAGCATCTGTGTTTTCGCACACTATTGTGATTTCAGTACACAGTGTGTCCATAAAAATTATTTGCTAAATAAATGAAAGGGTGGGCAGACTAACGGAGAAGCACCAGCAGCTAATCTTATTAATAAAAAGTCAGCCTCTTTGTTTTTTAGAAATATATCTGGGAGTTTGGATTTGGTTTTTTTACCTCCACCTGAATTTGTCCGTATTAAAACAACTTCCTCTGGTTCTGGGTAGAACTCTTCGAAAGCATTCAAGACAGTGGCATATACATTCTCACTTTAAAAATTAATCCCAGGAGCAATTTATTACAGGGAAATTTCCTGGACTCCAAGAAGCACCTTGAAGTCAGGAGATGATTAATTTGATATAACTAAAGTGCTGCAAACATCTGCTCCCTGTTGACATCTGCCTCTCATTAGATTACAGCCTCCACCCCCCCACCCCCCGCATCTGGGTGGTGGGAGGAGGGGGGGGAGCTGGCTTCTGTGTTGATCTGGTAACTATAATTATATGGTAAGCTCGGTGGCCCTGGTGCCAGCTCAAGGCCCTGGTGCCAGCCACCTGGTGGGGGATCAATATAAAACTTGCTCTATTGCCTTATGTTCCAGATCCACCCTGAGCACTCTGTAAGTCCTCCGTCATTCCTACATCATAGAAATAAAAAGTAGAAATGAGTTTGGCGAGCACATTTTCATCTTGTAGCCCAGGTGAAGCCTGCGTGTGGATGAACCCAAACCCTCGGTTGATTCAAAGAAACAAATCAATTCCATGAAAAATCTTCTGAATCTATTATTTTGGCATCGGGTTTTGTAAACGCTCTTTAATTGATATCTCTTACTCCATTATCCCCTTCCCACTGGTTCCACCTTCAGCGCAATTGTCCTGAAACCTGTCTCTGACACTGAGCCACCCTATTCAGAAACCTCAGAGGCTCTGCCTCATCCAGGAGCACATACCGCCTTCCTAACCTTGACGTCTAAGCCCTCCACTGCTGCAATAACCTAACTTCCATCCCAGGACTCTACTTCAAACAGCCTTGTCTTTTGTCATCCAGTGTGACTCTTGCTTCCAAATTCTGCTTGTGCTCTTTCACCTTTACACCTTAGCTTATTAATTCCATGTAAAGCCCAGATGCCATATAACACCATCTTAATACAGCGCTGTGTTGAAGCAACATCAACCCAGACCCAAAAAATGTAAAATTAATTAAATCTCTGGCAGTGTTTCATAAAAACACCAAAAGGGAGAACATGCTCACAACACACAGAAAAACGTCCTAAAACCTGTCTTTCCCCATTCTTTTCTCTTATTTTTTCCCATGCATCAAGGCTGACACAAAGTCTCTCTCCTCCCCAGCTCTCAGTTCCTACTCCGAGGTTGCCTTCGAGCCCACATCAGGTTCTTTTGTCTCCTTGCTAGACTAAGCTCTTCATATCTATAGCATGTCAGCCTCCCTGGCTTCTTTGAATTTTCCTGTGAAAGCCCCAGAGCTAATCCAACAAGCAAAAATTCTTCCTCATTAGAAGACAGGGTAAGAGGAAAAGACTGAAAAAAAATGTTATACACTTTGTCTTATTTCTGTCACACTGACAATGCACACTCTGCCTGGAATGCCCTTTGCCCATTTCTAGTCATTACTACCCCACTCGACCACCACAGCCGAGAACAAAAGATCCTTCCTCCTTGAAGATTGCATGATGCTCCCTTAGAGAACTTTGCACGTGATGTCTTGACTTTTAGCTTTTGGTGTAAATATCTTATTTTTACTTTTGAAAATTAGGACTCAAGATCATCTGGCAAACCCTTATTTGCCTTTCAATACTCACCTAAGTATCCCTTCCTTGGAAATGACTTCCTCACTTTCTTCCCATCCTTGCTTTGGCCCTCTCTTTGATGCCGTAGAAACCAGCAATAACTTGACATATCACAATGAACTTCAGTGGATATCTTCATCCATTCAGGCTGCTATAACACATTACCATGAACTAGCGAGCTTGTAAACAACAGAAATGTATTCTTCACACTTCTGGAGTCTGGGAAGTCTAAGATCAAGGCTCTGGCAGCTTCAATGTCTGGTGGGAGCCCTCTTCCTGGTTCATAGGTAGTTATCTTCTCATTGTGTCCTCACATGGTGGAAGGAGCAAGCGAGCTCTCTGGGGTCTCTGTTATAATGGCACTAACCTTGTTCATGAGGGCTTCACCCTCACAATCTAATCACCTCCCAAAGGCCCCACCTCCAAATACCAACACACTGGGGATTAGTTTTCAACATGTGGATTTGAACAGGACACAAATATTCAGTCTATAGCAGTAGATTTTTTACTTATCTGTATTGTCTCACTCCAAATACATGTATACCTTGGAAACAGAGAAAGCTCTCATGCCTCTTACACCCCCAAACTTATCCAAGAACTTGGCCAAAGGTAGGTTCTCAGAAAATGTGTATCTGGTGACATGTTTGCTAGTTTGTGAGTTCCCCACAATATCTAGTGCTGTGCTTTACTCATTGTAGGGGCTCAAAAATTATATCTGGAATTGAATTAAGTGTCTCTGGAACATTCAGCTTGATTGAATTTCATTTTTTTTGACATAATTTGTCTGCATGGTAGTCTAATGTTTTCAAAGATAAAAAATGGTGAAGGGAAAACAAAAGATTAAAAAAATAAACTGGTTTGACCAGTTTCTTTCCCTCTGGATACAAAGCCAAGCTTGGAGCTTTGTCTGAGGAAATCACAGTCTCAGGCAAAAGCTAATAGGCTGAGTGTGGGTCCTTCTTCTGTAACCTGCAAAGCTGCAAGACCTTTTATTTCTGTATTAGAATATTCTATTAGGCTCATGTGGCTCCTTTGGTTAATGGTGACAGAAAATGTGACTCCAGGGCCACATAACTGCAAATACTATTGGCCTAGAAGCTGGAACAGATTGATACAATTGGCAAACCCCACCTATGTTGCTCTTTGTAAGAGGGGGGAGAAAATACAGTGATTAAACTTAATCACTCTTATGCATTGTGCAATTAATCTCCAGCACCCCTGGACTGCTCTCCAGACTCTGTAACTTACACCTAACCCACAGAGATGGGCCCATTGACTATGCTTCCAGTGTATAATGGAGTCTACACACAAAAATTCATTAATTCTTTTGAAATTCAGTCCTTCTCCTACAGCGGAGTGGGAGCTTGGGGGGAAAAGGATACATTTTCTTTGGCAAAGCTTTTGAGTCAGAAGTTCAGGATAGAGTAAGCCTGAGCAAAACAGATACCATTGGTTGCCTAGGCATGCCCTTAGTTCCAGCCCCAGGGATGGGTCATGAACCTATTCCCCTTGACAACAACTGGTTTAGATGATGGCATGGATGTAATTCAAGCCAATGAAGTGTGAGAGAAAATCTCCTGGAGAATTTTAGGAAAAGCTTTCCTTAAAAAAAAAAAAAAAAAAAAGATACTTAGGAAAACCTGATCTCTCTTTTTCTGCTGGACCTTGTCATGCCTAGCTGTGATATCTACAACTGCAACAGCCATCTTGCAACCAAGAGAGAATTTAGCCTGAGGACAAGGACAAAGATGGCAGAGGCGAAAGAAACAAGGCCCCAAATTCTTGATATTGTGCTGCTGAGTAAACAACACTGGTCCCTGTTATCTCTAAATTTCTTATAATATGAAATAATATATTTCTTTATTGGGTAAGCCACTCAGAATTAGTTTCCTTTGCTACCTGAGGCCAAAATAATCTTAATACATTTGGTTTATTGAATTGGCTGAAATTTTTGAAGATTTTTTTTTAAAGCATAGCCCTTCTACCTGCTACATCATAACCAACAGGTGAGACCCCCATACCTGCTTTGGCCATTCACCCTCATATCCCTGGTCCCATAGTCCTGCTGTGGGCAGTGTTGCTGGCCTTCATCCTCAGCTTGGCGACCCATTGATTAAATGGTCTACACTGAACTATCGAGTCTATATGGCCCCTTAACTGCATGCCCAAATCACACACCACCCTTCTCTCCTCCCTTACACTTACAGAACACTCACTTGCTAAGCCAGCCCTCTGACATCTCTTACCAGAAAGAGAATCTAGACCATATGCAGGTAGAGGCAAACTTCATGATCATTGCCATGTCCACCTATTCCATTTATTAAGTTCCTGAACACAACCAGCACTTAGTTAAACTCTTAGTGAATTAAGGGGACAAGTTGCCCGACCTCCAAGTGACTTCAAGCTCCAAAGAGCCATCCTTCAGACAACTACCTAGGTATTCCTATAGAATGCATCCATTTATCTATTTCATTTATTCAGCATTTAGTGAACAGTTAATCTATTCCATGCATCCTGCTTGGCCTTGGGGATACAACAATGAACGAGCCTTTTACTCATTCAACAAATGAGTGTCCACTTTGTGCCAGTCAAACACTAGGAATAAAATTGTGATGGAAAAAATATGTGAAATTTGCCCAAAAGGATCACCTATGGTAGAGATAGACATTTATCATATATTCACCAAAACACTGGGTGAAGGGGAGAAATATAGCAAGAGAGAACATTCTAGGCAAAGGGAACTGCAAGTTCAAAGGCACTGGTGCTGAAGGGGGAATGCTGCAATTCAGAATATCAAAGCCAGGGTGACTGGAGCACAGTGAGCAAGGGGGAAACTGTTTCAAGATGTGGCTGGACACAACTGACAATAGTCAAGACATGGAAGCAACCTAAATGTCCACTGACAGAGGAATGGATAAAGAAGATGTGGTGTATATATATACAATGGAATACTACTCAGCCATAAAAAAGAGTGAAATAATGCCACTGGCAGCAACATGGATGGACCTAGAGATTATCATACTAAGCAAAGTAAGTCAGAGAAAGACAAATATCATAGGATATCACTTATATGTGGAATTAAAAAAATGATACAAATGAACTTATTTACAAAACAGAAACAGACTTGTAGACATAGAAAACTAACTTGTTTCCAAAGGGGAAAGGTCGGGGGAGGGATAAATTAGGAGGCTGGGATTAACATATACACACTACTATATATAAAATACATAAACAAGGACCTACTGTATAGTACAGGGAACTCTACTCAATACTCTGTAATAACCTATATGGGAAAAGAATCTGAAAAAGGATAGGTACATGTATATGTATAACTGAATCACTTTGCTCTACACCTGAAACTAACACAACATTGTAAATCAACTATACTCCAATATAAAATAAAAATTCAATTAAAAAAAAAAAAAAAAGATGTGGCTGGAGAGGAAGGAGGTAAGGACTATGTCACAAAGTGCCCTTTATACCATATTAAGGAGTTTGGACTTTTTCCTAAAGGTCCTGATGTGACACTGGAAAATTTTAAGCAGGATAGTAAACTGATCAGACTTTTGCTGGAAGGGCCAAGCCTGGAATCATGAAGACTAGTAGAAAAATAAACATAAAGTGAGGAATGACTTAACAAAGGTCATGGCAAGGGGAATGGAGAAGAGAGGATGGGCAAGAGACATCAGGTAGGTGGGATCAGCAGAAGATAACAGCTAAGATGCTATTGGAGGAAGAGTTGAGGAAGAAGGATGAGGAGGCAGAGGTGATTCCCAGGTTTCAGGGGAGTCAATTTGAGTAGGAGCGGAATTAGAGTGCATTTAGTTAGTGATATATTGTGTCCAAGGCGGGGGATCCAAGGTAGATGTTAAGATATACATGTCTGTGGCATTTTTCACAGAACTAGAACAAAAAATTTCACAATTTGTATGGAAACACAAAAGACCCCGAATAGCCAAAACAATCTTGAGAAAGAAAAAGGAGCTGGAGGAATCAGGCTCCCTGACTTCAGACTATACTACAAAGCTACAGTAATCAAGACAGTATGGTACTGGCACAAAAACAGAAACATAGATCAATGGAACAGGATATAAAGCCCAAAGATAAACCCATGCACATATGGTCACCTTATCTTTGATAAAGGAGGCAAGAATATACAATGGAGAAAAGACAGCCTCTTCAATAAGTGGTGCTGGGAAAACTGGACAGCTACATGGAAAAGAATGAAATTAGAACACTTCCTAACACCATACACAAAAATAAACGCAAAATGGATTAAAGACCCAAATGTAAGGCCAGACACTATAAAACACTTAGAGGAAAACATAGGAAGAACACTCTATGACATAAATCACAGCAAGATCCTTTTTGACCCACCTCCTAGAGAAATGGAAATAAAAACAAATATAAACAATTGGGACCTAATGAAACTTAAAAGCTTTTGCACAGCAAAGGAAACCATAAACAAGACAAAAAGATAACCCTCAGAATGGGTGAAAATATTTGCAAACGAAGCACCTGACAAAGGATTAATCTCCAAAATATACAAGCAGCTCATGCAGCTCAATATCAAAAAAACAAACAATCCAATCCAAAAATGGGCAGAAGACCTAAATAGACACTTCTCCAAAGAAGATATACAGATTGCCAACAAACACGTGAAAGGATGCTCAACATCACTAATCATTAGAGAAATGCAAATCAAAACTGCAGTGAGGTATCACCTGACACCGGTCAGAATGGCCATCATCAAAAAATCTACAAACAATAAATGCTGGAGAGGGTGTGGAGAAAAGGGAACCCTCTTGCACTGTTGGTGGGAATGTAAATTGATACAGCCACTATGGAGAACAGTATGGACGTTCCTCAAGAAACTAAAAATAGTACTACCATATGACCCAGCAATCCCACTCCTGGGCATATACCCTGAGAAAACTATAATTCAAAAAGAGTCATGTACCACAATGTTCATTGCAGCATTATTTACAATAGCCAGGACATGGAAGCAACCTAAGTATCCATCGACAGATGAATGGATAAAGAAGATGTGGCATATATACACAATGGAATATTACTCAGCCATAAAAAGAAATGAAATTGAGTTATTTGTAGTGAGGCGGATGGACCTAGAGTCTGTCATACAGATGAAGTAAGTCAGAAAGAGAAAAACAAATACTGTATGCTAACACATATATATGGAATCTAAAAAAGGTTCCAATGAACCTAGGGGCAGGACAGGAATAGAGACGCAGATATAGAGAATGGATTTGAAGACATGGGGAGGGGGAAGGGTAAGCTGGGATGAAGTGAGAGAGTAGCACTGACATATATACACTACCAAATGTAAAATAGACAGCTAGTGGGAAGCAGCTGCATCACACAGGGAGATCAGCTCAGTGCTTTGTGACCACCTAGAGGGGTGGGATAGGGAGGGTGGGAGGGAGACACAAGAGGGAAGGGATATGGGGATATATGTATACATATAGCTGATTCACTTTGTTATACAGCAGAAACTAAAACAACATGGTAAAACAATTATATTCCAATAAAGATGTTAAAGCCTCTTTCCCGGCTGCAACCATGGAGGGCGCTGAAGAGAAGAAAAAGAAGGTTCCTGCTGTGCCAGAAACCCTTAAGAAAAAGCGAAAGAATTTCGCAGAGCTTAAGATCAAGCGCCTGAGAAAGAAATTTGCCCAGAAGATGCTTCGAAAGGCAAGGAGGAAGCTTATCTATGAAAAAGCCAAGCACTATCACAAGGAATACCGGCAGATGTACAGAACGGAGATTCGCATGGCTAGGATGGCAAGAAAAGCTGGCAACTTCTTCGTACCCGCGGAACCCAAATTGGCATTTGTCATCAGGATCAGAGGTATCAATGGTGTGAGCCCGAAGGTTCGAAAGGTGTTGCAGCTTCTTCGCCTCCGTCAGATTTTCAATGGCACCTTTGTGAAGCTCAACAAGGCTTCAATTAACATGCTGAGAATTGTGGAACCATACATTGCATGGGGGTACCCAAACCTGAAGTCAGTAAATGAACTGATCTACAAGCGTGGTTATGGCAAAATCAACAAGAAGCGAATTGCCCTGACGGATAACGTGTTGATTGCTCAATGTCTTGGCAAATACGGTATTATCTGCATGGAGGATCTGATTCATGAGATCTATACTGTTGGAAAACGTTTCAAAGAAGCAAACAACTTCCTGTGGCCCTTCAAATTGTCTTCTCCACGAGGTGGAATGAAGAAAAAGACTACCCATTTTGTAGAAGATGGAGATGCTGGCAACAGGGAAGACCAGATCAACAAACTTATTAGAAGGATGAACTAAGGTATCTACCATGATTATTTTTGTAATCTGGTCAGTTAATAAACAGTGACTGCTTTCAAATTGAAAAAAAAAAAGATGTTAAAAAAAAGAAAAAGATATACACATCTGAAGCTCAAGAGAAAAATCTCGATAGGAAAAAGAAAATTGAGTTCCACAGCAAATAGGTGGTACAGAGAGGTAGAAATGGATATCACCCAGAGAAAGGATATAAAGTGAAAAAAGAGGCATCCTCATGAAAATCCCTGAGGACAGTCTACATTTATGGGGCCTTGGGCAAGAGTACCAATGGAAGTCCCCATGCATATGGTTAAACACTTGAAAGTTAAACATCAAATTAACAGGCTGTGAAAATGTTTGATCCTGCTACTTTTAAAATTATATCTTTGTGGGACTTCCCTGGTGGCACAGTGGTTAAGAATCCGCCTGCCAATGCAGGGAACACGGGTTTGAGCCCTGGTCCAGGAAGATCCCACATGCCACGGAGCAACTACGCCCATGCACCACAGCTACTGAGCCTGTGCTCTAGAGCCCGTGAGCCACAACTACTGAGCCCACGTGCTGCAACTACTGAAGACCGTGCGCCTAGAGTCCATGCTCTGCAACAAGAGAAACCACTGCAATGAGAAGCCCATGCACCACAACGAAGAGCAGCCCCCGCTCACCGCAACTAGAGAAAGCCCCCGCACAGCAACGAAGACCCAATGCAGCCAAAAATAAATAAATAAATAAATTTATTTTAAAAATAAATAAAATAAGATTATATCTTTGTAATAATACAGCTTTAAATGTGTAAAATAATGGTTTTAGATGACTAAAATTTGGCAAAATATTAATAAGCTGACTGAGTTCAATTATTATTTTAAAGGTCTGCATGTTCCGTTGGTAGGCCAACAGTGTGCAGTGTGCAAAAAATTCATACACACTTCATGAGTTATTATCAATTTGTTCCCTGAAATTTATTTTCTTGTCTTCACTTCAAAAAAATCACAAATTATGTTTTTATAATCAAGATTCTCATATAATTCATGTTCTTTTCACAGTAGTGCCAAAATAGAAAACTGAGGCAGTAGCAATTGGAAATGTCCAAAAAATTGTTAAAGTAATGCTTCAATTCAGAAATGAATTGTTAATTTTACATGTTATGTTCAAACACTGTAATATACAGAATATACAAACAATATTCCAGAATATTTTAACTTCATTATCTCTGAGAGTAGTATCTAGATCTATAGAGCAATATAAAAATTCAGTGTCATACTTCACACTCATTACACCTAAACCTGCATATATACAAATTTAAGAGAAATATGAGTTAACAGTACAAAATGTTTCCCTGCTTCTATGTGATGCTACTGTAAATTTCACATTAATTCAAGAATATTTCTAGAACTCTGTATCAGAAAGTGAAGAAAAGCAAGAAAATGGACACTTGGTACTTTGGAGATACAATACTTCATTATATAAGAATGTATTGCATTCATGTTATCTGAGAGGAAAGGTCTGACACATTAATTAATTTGTCTTTCCTCTTATCTAAGCACTTTTGCCACTCAGATCCTCCCCATACTCCAAAGCAGTGTCCATCTCTGGCTTCCTCAGCAGCATAACCCACACACCATTATGGGACTTGAACTTAGAGGTCTTTTGCTTAGAAGCCATGGTTGAAAGACGTAGGGAAGGATTTCCCTGGAGCTTAAAAGTGTTAGTCATGAGAGTAATTGGTTAAGGTTATAAGACACGGTATGCCTCTGCTGAGAACTGGATACCAAATGGTAGAGGTATCCTTGTGTCCTTCAATAAACATATTGGGAGGGTATGATACATGGGACTTTCTAAAGGATGCTGTTCAGGCCAGGGCTCCCTGTTGCTGAGTCTGAAGAGTGGACCTGTCCAAGGAGAATCAATGGCTAAAAACTGAGTGGAAAGAGGGAATCCCATGAAGGAGTTTGAGGTGAAAGGGCCAGAGGAATAGAAGGAAAATCAAAAGTGGTATTGCAGAAATCAAGGGAAGAAGGATTTCCAAGGAATCACCAACAGAGGCAAGGGTTGCAAAGAGGGAATAAATAATAAATAAATAAATAAAAAGTAGGACTTTACAGAGAAAGGTAAATATCATATGTCACTTATATGTGGAATCTTAAAAAATGATACAAATGAACTTATTTACAAAACAGAATAGACTCACGGACATAGAAAACAATCTTATGGTTACCTAAGGAGAAAGAGGGGGGAGGGATAAATTAGAAGTTTGGGATTAACAGATGCACACTACTGTATACAAAATGGATAAGCAACAAGGACCTACTGTATAGCACAGGGAACTATATTCAGTATCTTGTAATAACCTGTAATGGAATAGAATCTGAAATTCTGAAATATTTTTTCTGAATACATATTCAGAAAGTTATTTCTGAAAATATTCTGAATATATATCCTGAAAGAATATATACAACTGAATCACTTTGTTGTACACCTGAAACTAACACAACAGTATAAATCAACTATACTTCAATTTTTTAAAAAGTAGGACTTTGGATAAACAAAATGTGGCATATCCATACAATCAAATATTATTCAGCAATGGAAGGGAATAAAGTACTGCTACATGTTTCAACACAGATGAACCTCAAAAAACAGTATGCTAAGTAAAAGAAGTCAATCACAAAAGACCATGTATGTTGTATGATACACTTTATATGTATTGTCCACTATAGACAAATCTATAGAGACAGAAAGTTTAGTGGTTGAAAGGGGCTGGCAGAGTTGGAGGGAATGTGAGTGACTACTAATGGGATTTCTTTTTGAGGTGATGAAAATGTCCTAAATTTAGACTATGAAAATGGCTGCACGACTCTGTACATATACTAAAGGCCAGTGAATTATACTTTCAACAGTTGAACTTTGTGTATATAAGTTATATCTCAACAAAGCTGTTTTTTAAAAAGTGAAAAAAATAGAAAGAGATATCCACTCCACTTAAGATCACATTATCCTGTGTCCAAGCCACCAAACATTGTCACCTGTGAAAAATCAAATCTTGGGAGCTGCCAGATGTTTAAGACTAAACAGTCCACCATGGTGGTTTGTCCATTGTCTCTGACAAAAAAAAAAATCGATCTTCTATTCTTTGAAAAACAAGAGATGAGCTAGAGGAACCGCTTCATAATAAAGGTCTTTCACACTAAGGTAAACTTGAAAACAGAGAACATTTATGCAAAAATCCATTTACTGTGTCAGTAATTTTCAGCATTTCCCCTGCTGTTATTGTAGATAATTGAGTAAAAGCTTTTCCTTCCCTACATCAAGCATCAGTTTCCAACTGATCCTCTTAGAAATTCAGTTTTGAGATTTCACTTCAAGATCATGACTACAGAATTTATGGGAAATGCATAAGTTTTTGGGTAAATGGAACTATTTCCTTTCCTTGAGCCAAACACTTAAAACGATTGGAAGAAAACAGAAGAGGGGAGAAAAAAGTAAAATCTCCCACCAACTGTATCAATAAAGGGTCATAGCTATATTTTTTTGGTAATCTTCCAATTGACTCTATGTCTAGGTATAAATCCCTATCTTTCCCACCCAATCAATTATTCAGCATTTTTGTGAATTCAAGGTACTAAATGCTAATATATTTCTATTGTTCATGTATTTCATGAACAAATTAGTTGCAAAGTCCTTAAGCTGCCTAATGTTCACAGCCTGGCTAATTTGTAGGTTTGAATATACACCCTCTAAGAATTTATTTCTTAAAACCACAAATTGGGGGTATGATGCCTACAGACAAGTAGTAAGGAATGGGAAGATTAATAACTGACAGGGACCTTATCAATCTCACGATAACAGTTCCAGATAATAGGATAATTCACATTCACATGTTTACATTTTAGATGATACACTCATACACAATACTTTGGTTTTTATGAAATGAGGGGAGCAGAACCATCTCCACTCTTTAGTTAGGTAAACTAAGGTTGGTCAAACCATTCAGTGACTAGAGGAGCTCTCCTTGCTGGATGTTTCCAGAGTATCTATCTTTAACACCACTCATATCTGATTACTCAACACCTGTCTTCCCTCTAAGCTTCATGGAAGCAGGGACCTAATACCACATCTGGCGCACAGTGTGTGTTCAATAACCATCACTTGAACTAAACTGATCAAGTTCCCATAGTTATTAAGACACAGAGACAAGATGTCAGACTCTGTATCACATGTCCTTTTAAAGCCCTAATAGTGTTTTTTTTACCTACTATTACTGACAGCTCATGGAAAGAAGGAAGGAAGGAAGGAAGGAAGGAAGGAAGGAAGGAAGGAAGGAAAAGATGCAAAGTGAAACAGTTAGATCAGGAATATGCTTACTCCTGTACCCCAAACCACCTGTGTGGAGCAGCATTTTGGCATATAGCTCAGGGGTCATATAGTTCAGTGGTCAGATACCTCAGTGGCTATATAGCTTAGTGGGTCAGAGGGCTGTGGAGTCAGATCTCTACCCAAAACTTTGTTCTACTCTCTCTAGCTCTGTATTCTGTAATATATCATTGAACTTTCCCAAGCCTCAGTTTCCTCATTTGCAAAATGGAGATAAAAATTTCTCAGAATTGTTGTGATGATTAAATGAAATCAAATCTGTAAACCATGCAGCACAATGCCTTAGCATTCAATGTCCATCATTATCCTCATCATCATCTTGATCATGCTATTATTATTATTATGTGTCCCTAACAAGAAAAGCAAAAGCCTCTTGGGTTAAACACAGAATTGTCAACAGTAGAAAAGGCAATTTGCTGATAACCCATGCATGATTTGGAAATGGAAAAGCTTTTACTCAATTTTCTACAATAGATGAGTAAATGTTAGCTCTGTCATGTCTTTTATAGGACATTGAAGCCACGAGGGGCAAGTATGGCATCTCCAGCTTTCTGAGAAGTTGATTGACTTGCAAGTTGGAGAATCTGGGGAGGGGACTCCCCTGGTGGTGCAGTGGATAAGAATCCGCCTGCCAGTGTAGGGGACACGGGTTCAAGCCCTGGTCCGGGAAGATCCCACATGCCGCGGAGCAACTAAGCCCGTGCGCCACAACTACTGAGCCTGTGCTCTAGAGCCCACGAGCCACAACTACTGAAGCCCACGTGCCTAGAGCCCATGCTCCTCAACAAGAGAAGCCACTGCAACGAGAAGCCCATGCACGACAACGAAGAGTAGCCCCCGCTCCCCACAACTAGAGAAAGCCCACGCACAGCAATGAACACCCAAACGCAGCCAAAAAAAAATTAAAAAAAAAAAAGAATCTGGGAGACCTGGAATATTCTCCTCTAATTCTCTTTTACCAGCCTTCGGGCATTTAATCTCCTCATCCCACTTCCACTGCTGTGTGCAATATTTTATCCAGATACCTACAACCCTACCTGATCATTTTAGGAAAGGGAAATCTTAAATCTCATTGCAGCTCAGAGCCCGCGAGCCACAACTATTGAAACCTGCATGATACAACTACTGCAGCCCGCACGCCTAGAGCCCGTGCTCCACAACGAGAAGCCACCACAATGAGAAGCCTGCACACAGCAGTGAAGAGTAGCCCCCGCTCGCCGCAACTAGAGAAAGTCCGCGCGCAGCAACAAAGACCCAGTGCAGCCAAAAAATAAATAAATAAAAAATTTTTTAAAAAAGAAAGAAAAATAGAGCATTAGGAGACAGACAGTTGGATGTGAATCCTGATTTAATCATAAATTAGGTGGCTGAGTTTTTGGCAAGCTATTTCATATCTCCATAACTTGGAGTACACCATTTATGAAATGGTAATAATAATAATAATACCTACCTCAGTAACTTGTCATAAGATCACATAAAAATGCTTTGCAAAATATGACATTCTTCAAAAACTACTTTCATTACCCGGAATGACAGTAGAGAAAAAGAAAGAGGATGGAAAATCAATATGAATTTAGGGTCCACTGGGGGATGGGTAATTTGTAACTTTTAAAATGCTACTTTGTTAATTTCTGGGTTAATGCATTATTCCAGGCTGCTTCTCTATTTCTTTTTGTTCAGGAATGCTTCTTCTTTTCCACCAGAGTAAATGTGATGGTCAGTGCTCTGTCTCTATTCCTCTTCTCCCTTTACAGTCTTTCTCTTATCAAGCTCAGCTCCACCATTATTTCAACTATCAACTGTAGACAAATGCTTCACAAATCTACCCTGCAGGCTAGGGAGTCATGAGACCATTAAAATCCCTTCACTTTTACCCCATAATGTAACCTAATCATAGAAGTGACATCCATCATATTAATAGGTATATAACATCCATCATATTAACAGTTCCCATCCATACTCAAGTGGAGGAGATTATATAGGCATGGACACCAGGGGGCAGGATTCTTGGGGACCATCTTAGAATTCTGCCTACCACAAGCATCCATCATTTGCCAAGCAAGTGCTTGGCAAAAGGGATACAAGAGAATTTGACATGTTCTTTACCTTCAAAGAGTTGTAAATTGGATGATAATCATCCCTACCTCATAGGGCTAGGTGGATAGGATTATATGGGAAAAGATATATGTAAAGTGTTTATCATCGTGCCTGACACATGAAAATTAAGTGTTCAGAAATGTTAGTTGTTATTATCAGATAATTGGAACACAATCTGTTCAGAGATGGGTGGAAGTTCTGGACAAGGCAGAGGCTGAGAGGAGGAATGCTTGGGTGTTGCGGAGATCAGAAAGGGCTTCAAAGAATAGAAACCAATTGACCTCAACCTTCTCAAAAATCCCATCACACTGGCTGCATTAAGACCATGTTTTAACATATTTAAAAACCGAGTCTCGGTTAAGGAACTCACACAAGGCCATTCAGCTAGTAAGAGATGAAAGCAAATTTCACACCCAGGTCTTCTGACTGGAACACCAGAGCTTCACTGTGTGTGTGTACATGTATCCAGTAACCAAAATTCCATTTTAGCCGTCATGAGGCATGTGCAGGGACTAGTGGAAAATAAGCTTATGCAGATGCCATGGGTTTCCATCACTGAAACTCAGGGAGAGGGTTTAAAATTAAGCAAAACAAAAAAGCAGGTGCCTTTGACAGTAGAATTACCTAATATCTAATCAGAATTTTATTTTAGGAAGATTGTCCTGGTCTTCATGGGCAAGATGCTTCATAAGAGAAAAATGAAATACATGATGGGGATAAGCCACAGAAGTTGCACTGGTGCTTTAGATGGGAAGCAACTGCAACTAGAAAGTGAGCAGTGGAGAGCAGAGTTAGGAGAAATGCTGGAAATGGAAATGAGCAGTTAATAAGAGTTGGAAGAAAGGCCTGATGAATTTGAACCCCTCAGATGTTGGGTGGCCAACATCTCATCTTGGATTGTCACCGGAAGAATATTCTTTCCACAGCTGAGAGAAAGAAGGTTTCCTTTCATTTGAGAAGAAACAGCTTTTTGCCCTGACTCTGCAAGGGCCATGCAAGTCCTGAGGAAGGGATTCATTATTTCCAACTGCGATCTTCCACATTCCCAACACAAGAGCCATTCCACACCCAGACACATTCAGACCAACTTCAGAGCAGTTGAGCACATACATGTTCTTAGGTTGCAACTATTCATCACAGTCGACTTTATTTTTCTTAAGAAAAATAAAGTCTGCTGGGAAAAGAAGGAAAATGAAGCAGGCCAAATAAGGAGTTTAGCAGGCTTGAGATGTGAATTTTCAGAAACTCCCTTTTCCCCCATTAATCCTCCTTTTTTGTCCTTTATCCATTATGTGGGATTAGTTCTTTGTAAATTTGGATTTGTACTGATGAATTAAATTCTTGGCAACCGCTGTTCCTGCCGACTGGGTGCTTCTTTGTGTCCTTTGTAAGATCTATAACTCACTGCACCTGTTGCATCTGAATAGTCCTCTGCAGTCAGGAGTGTGTGTGTGTGTGTGTGTGTGTGTGTGTGTGTGTGTGTGTGTGTGTATGTGTGTGGGGGGGTTCTTTAAAGCATTCTACAACGTTCAGTGTAAAAGGAAGAACTCCAGTAGATGGGAGGGGGTGCTAAACAGTGGACTGAGTTACGAAGGCAACTTGCAGAATCTCGTTCCTTGGCGATGGTTTAAGAAAAGCACCAGAAAAAGCTCTAAGCAGCACAGTGGGCATTCGGTACTCATGTGGGGCAACAGGTCATAAAAAATGAATTCTGAAGAGCTTCCAGCCCTCGGGGACTACTATATGTTTTCACCAGAGACCAAGAAGGGAATTTGATGATCCTCTAAGGCAAGCACAGTTTTCGGATGGGGTCAGTCTAGGTCAGAGGAGTTTAGTAGTAACTTACCCAAGGTAACACAGCCAGTTAGTGACAAACAGGGAACTAGAATCCACACCTCCTGACTCCAGCCCACCCCGAAAATACACAATCTCACTTTACATCCTCTTTTGTTCTTTCAGATAAATATTAACCAGCTGGTTTGCAAGACCTTGGTGGAGGAGTTCTCTATTTTCATCGTTTCACATTTCTGAAAAATTACATCAGAACTTATATCAGAAGGATGTTGTAGTTTTGCAATGAAATAGATTTTTTAATGGGAAAAAGAGAAAGTGGCCCAGGATATAGATCTCAGCTGCTGAATAAACAGATCTAGAGAACAAGCATTTTTGCCTTTATATGTTATACATTATTTATAAGGCAATCATTCACTTTATTAAAGATTGGACCATTAGTTTCATGATATCTGAAACGGAAGTCAGCCAAACGGAGTATGAGCATCTTTCTTGGAGATTCTGCTAAGTTTCCTCTCTTATTTTTCCCTATTTCCCACTGCTACCCACTACCACCACCATCATGTGTGAGCCTTTTCCCCCACATACTTGAACTTATTCATTGGTTATCTGGGCATCCAGAAACGTGGAATGGGTCTAGTCCTAGCGGTGAGGATATTCTCACATATTCCTGAAACAGGTGGTCATTTATGGGATGTGGTATAGCTGCAAATGGACCAATCTCTATGTCATCAGAACATAAACATAGGGTTGGACACTGACATCCCCAGCAACAACCTTCAGCTGAGAGGCTACGTGTATAAACGTTTCATGGTCCCGACTAGTCTGCTATGTCTTGCTAACGTGTTACTGTCACCCGGGAAGACTCTGAGATGGTAACTAGAACATATTCATCTGAAAAACCATTCACCACAAACTACCACACCATTGCAGAAATTAAGCAGGATCTTGAAAGACTGAGGACACAGACAGTCAGCTTTGATTGAGACAAGTATGGAGGGTCAAGCATCATCTGAAGCTAGAACTCTGAGATCTGTAGGTAAGCAAAGGGCAAGAGAAAGGGTTTGCAAAGACAAACTTCGACCTCTCCACTACTGGACCCAGTGCTGTCTCTGTCTGGATGCTACTCCCACATGTCATCAGCATGGCCCAGCTTGAGTGCATTCATCAATAGTAACCCAGGGGAAATGGAGCCCATGTCCCATTCCAAGGTTCTGTTTCAGCTTCCACTCACCTGTCTACATGGGATTCCTTTTTTGTAGACTGGAAAAATAGGTATTTGCCCTGCTCAAAGTAGAAATTGATGGTAAACTTAACCTCTGACTTCATAGATTGCTCTATCCCAAATCCTGTTGCATCTCCATGACTAACAATAAGTCCAAAGGAGAAGAAAATCATTGAACATTTTATGGTTTCCAATTCATAGGCTGCAATCAAGATGCTAACAACACCAACTCTGATGTCTGATGAGGACTCCCTGTGTGTCAAGCCCTTTTATTATCACTATATATGCTACACGCTATATCTATCTATACAAATGTATAGATATACTATATATTAGCCACTTATATACATCGTATATGCCACTCTATGATGCTGCTAGATAATATCAGTATTAAACAGAAATATGTACATACACATAATCAATCAATCCTAGAAGGCTGGTACACTTTACAAATGAGGAAACCAAGGCACAGTAAGGTTGCGTTGACCTGCACAGCTAGTGAGTGGCAAAGCTCGTGTCGGAACTCAGGCAGTCTGACCCCAGAGCCCATGCTGGCTCATTGCACATCTGCTGCACCCACACTGGGCTGAGCCCTGTGCTGCATGTTAAAGCCTCTGAGCTGAATAAGCCACTGAACGAGACCACTGTTCTTGAGGAGTTCACAGTCTGATGGCTAGGGCAGATGCATAATTACAGTAAGGCAGGACAGTGCCGGCTGAGCTGAGTTTCGATGATGATTAGCATTGCATCCCTTGGTTGGATACCAGGATGAAGTATTGCACCTCCAGGAGTGTTGTGTACAAAGGCAAGAAACAGCAGGGACCATCATGGGGTTTCCCTCAGGATGAGCCACTGCTGGGGGAGGGAGGAGCAACACAAAGCCAGAAGGGTTGGCAAAGGCAAAGGGTGAAGAGCCTTGAATGCCAGCATACACGGCTTGTACTTTCATCCTGTGAGATATGCAGAGCTGGTGATGGTTTGTAGGCAGGCGACTGAGATGCCAGAATGTGGTGCAGAAATATCACTGTGAGGTGGACTGGAGAGGGAAATTATGTAGGGAGGAGACCTGTTAAGACTCTCCTGTAGGATCCCATGTCAGAGAGACTCTGCTAGAAAAGACACATCTTTCCATTTTCTTTTCGTAATAAACATTTATTTATTTATTTTGTCTGCGCTGGGTCTTAGTTGCAGCACACAGGATCTCTGTTGCCATATGCGGGGTCTTTAGCTGTGGCATGCGGGATCTAGTTCCTTGGCCAGGGATCGTTCCCTGACCAGGGATCGAACCCTGATCCCCCTGCATTGGGAGCGTGAGTCTTAACCGCTGGACCACCAGGGAAGTCCCCCCTCTCTCCATTTTCCATTTTCTTAAAGCATCTTAAAATCTTCAATGGTCTCCACTGCCCTCGGGATTAAATGCAAATTCCATGAGATCTTGAATAATCTGGCATGCACCTTCTAAAGTAGGTCCTCAAGTCCCAGCACTCCAGCTCCCCGCCCTACATTCCAGCCACATAAAGGGAATCAGTTGCATTTATTTACATTTGCTAGTTTTACTTCCTTCCTCACATTCTGTGTTTCCTGAAGTTAAGAGCATTCAGAGAGAGAGGTACCATAATGCCCATCTTACTGATAAAGAAATTGAAGCTCAGAGGACAGCAACTTACTCCAAATCATATTTGTAAGTAGAGGTGGAGACAAGACGGAAATCCAGGAGCTATGAACCATCCAAGAGCATTACAATGGAAGTCACAAAATCTAGGTTTAAGTTTCATCTGTGCCACTTGCTTCTTTTAGAAAACTACTATATAGCTGATTTACTTCGTTGTACAGCAGAAACTAACACAACATTGTAAAGCAACTATACTCCAATTAAAAAAAAAAAAAAAAGAAAGAAAACTACTGAACATCTCTGCACTTCAGAGGCCTCATACGTAAAATGGGTCTAATAAGTCCCCCATCCCAGGCTGCTGGGAACACACAGGAAGAGGGCAAACGTAGAAGTATCCTGCTACTATGAGGAAGTATCTTTCAACACAACCTGCTTTTGCTTATGCAGGCAGATGAAAAATAAGATTAACTGGACAGATAAAACTCATGACTAATCCAAATGTTTTTAGCAAAGGATGTCAACCTTAACACAGTAGCATAATTTTTTTTAATTAGGGATTTTTAAATTCAATGGAGTCATTTCTCATCTATGTCTTCTAAACCCATTTCCACATCTCTTACAGGCAAATATGAAATATTAGTGGATGAAAAGGATAAGAACTTGAAAGACTTCATTATCAATTAAGTCACCTGTGGGTCAGTTGAGGTCTAAGAAAATGCTTGTTGAAAGTTTCTAGCTTTTCATTTCTTCTCTGAACATAGTTTGACTCAAGAAATTCAAATCCCTCTAAAAGGTACTGTCTTAAATATAAAAGTTCAAAACACAGGAGGTCAGATCCACCACATGTAAGTCAGAATATTACATCTGAAGCCATGAGGGATTAAAATAGTAGGTCCGTGTTTGGTGGTGGTGGTGATGGTGGTGAAGGGGAGTCTTTCTCAAGGCTTGTCTCCTCCAAGAAGCTGTCCTTGATACAGGACGAACTCTCCCACAGTGACTGCCTAAAGCACATGATGTTGCAACCAACACTTTGGTATTCATCAGACTCAAACACTTTACTACATTCCAGTTGGCCTCCATGGTACTGCATTTGGAAATCATCACGTCTTCATTATCTATGTAAACCTGTGTCACTCCCCCTGTGTATGCAGTGTAGAGTTGCCCACATGAGAAGCAGTTCTGTTTCTTTTCTGCACCTGTATTTCGAAACATCTTCCCTTATGATTTTTATCTGGGGTGTATATATTTTTTTGGGGGGTGTATATTTTAAATCACTGGTATTTTCTCTATCTCAGCAAATTTCTCTGTCCTACATAGGCTATAATTTAATTCAAACCATCTCAAATTGACCCTCAAGTTTGGTGACCATCTATCTACATATTTTGCCTCACAAGACAACAGATAAACAATTTTTATTTAAGTGAATTCAATAATTTATTCATTAAATCAGAAAACACTATTGAACACATTCTGTGCTAGGCCCGATGCTAGAACCTGGAAGCAGGTGAGATAGAGTGAAAATGCTCAGTCACAGCCTCCTTGAAGAGTCAGGCAAATAACTAACCCCCCTGAATACAATACAAGAGCTGTAATGCAAGTGTGTGCAGAGCCTTGGAGAAACAGAGCAGAGGGGATGATGGGTTTTGCCTGGAGAAGTATGACGCAGGGCTTCATGAAGAAGCTGTGCTAGAAGGATGAGCAAAAGCTTTCTGAGCTGGCACACAGAAGATGGGCCTTCCAGGCAGAGGGAACACTGTAGGAAAAAGGCAGGGAGACATGGAGCAGCTACTGTGAATTGTTCAATGTGACAGGAGTACATCATGCCTGGGTGGGCAGCACTGTTAGACAAGAACCTGATGAGGAGGACTTCCCTGGTGGCGCAGTGGTTAAGAATCCACCTGCCAATGCAGGGGACATGGGTTCGAGCCCTGGTCCGGGAAGATCCCACATGCTGTGGAGCAACTAAGCCTGTGTGCCACAACTACTGAGCCCGTGCTCTAAAGCCCAGGAGCTACAACTACTGAGCCCGTGTGCCACAACTACTGAAGCCCATGCGCCTAGAGCCCCTGCTCCACAACAAAGACAAGCCACCGCAGTGAGAAGCCCACACACTGCAACAAAGAGTAGCCCCCGCTCCCTGTGACTAGAGAAAGCCCGCGCGCAGCAACGAAGACCCAACGCAGCCATAAATAAATAAATAAATAATTTTTTTTTAAAAAAGCACCTGACAAGGGAGGTTGGGCTCAGATTATAAAAGGCCTTGAATGTGTCCTCCCAAGATGCTTGAGTTTGTCCTGTTAGCAACGGAACCATGGAAAGATTTCCTTGAAAATTGATGCTGGTGGCAGGGTTGATAAAAAAAAAGGTTCAAGGAGAGAAGCAGTTAATAAAATGGGACAACCAGTTAGATACTTACAAAGATCCAGAAAAGATGTCTGCACTAGAGAGAGGGAAATAGAGTCAAGAGGTATTTGGGGATTAAAATTGCCAGCACTTATGGGCAGGATATATACTTCTTTGTGTTCACCATACACGTTTTGAGTTTACAAAAGTCCGTAAGTTCCTTAAATGCTTGAGTAAAGATCCATAATTCGATAAATAGACCCTCCAAGATGACAAATAAACAATATTAATGTACTAGGGGAACTCAGCTCTTCTGAACTCTGAGTCAGCAGTCCTTGGGATGGTGTTCTGGCCCTGTCGCTTAGGAGCTGGCCAGACGGTAAAGTCCTTTCGTCTCTTTGAGCCTCTCTTGTGTCCCAAAAGGAAGAGCTTACTGGGATGATTTCTCTCCAAGGCCTCCTCTTGCTCTCACACTCTGTGAGTCAAACCCTTGCGATAAGGACCACCAGTCCCGGCCTTTCCAAGATGAATCACCTCTGAAACAAAGATTATTCTGGGCTTGACCAGGAAATGAGAGTTCAGTCACTGCAGTAATATCCCAAGGTCAATTGTTAGGACCAGCAGGTCTGGTGCGAGGCTGGGCCAGATGTCAGAGGCAGCTCCTTGATCACACAAGCCTCTCCAAGCTTCTCCCCTTCCAAGGTACAACCAAACTAAGTCCAAGAGACCTGCTGGGACTTCCACAGAAGAAAGAGTCCTCTGTTTCAGGTCTCTGGATTTCTCCAAGTTGGTTTTTCCTGCCTGTGTCAATTCCCACAGCCAATTATCCTGTTTACATTGTTCTAAAGGTGCTCACAGGACTTCGCCACAAGAATGCAGTGTTCTCAGGTGGCCTTCCCTGACTTCCTCATCCCTAGCACAGTTGGGAATCCACTTCCCTAGGACAACAGCAAGCCCTGTTCCTCGAAGCCCTAACCAGTAGAGGGCTCCACCTCTGCTTATTTGCAGTTGTCCGACTCAGTGAGCACCTACTGTATGCCCCAAGCACTTCTGCAAGTCAAGGATTCCATACAGCAACCCCATAAGGTGGATGTGACGACCCTATTTTAATGTGAGGTTTGGTAAAGAAAAGGTGACTCGTCGGAGACTGAGCTTCCAGGACGTGCCAAACCCGGATTCAACCTGAGGTCAGTCTGATTTCCAGTCGGCTGCATTCTCCTTCCTGTGACCAGAGTTAAGCTCTAAATAACATTGAACCCAAGTGCTAACTATCTGCAGAGTCACTAAGCACATCTACATCTGTGTCTTTGTTACCCAAGGAAGGCACAGTCAAGAGTACTTCAGGCCAAGGTACAAAAAGAGGTAAACAGGTCATAATTCACCTAACCCAGAGCACTCATGTTAGACGTTCAGGTTCCTTCCAATTTTTCCCAATAAAGTTGTGATTTAGTGCTATCAGTCAGTATTGCAGTGTCATGAAAATGAAGAAACCCTGTGAATCAGGCTGCCCGGCTTTGAATCCCTTTTATCACATCATAGCCAAGTAACCTTGGCCAAATGATTGAGGCGCTCTAAGCCTCAGCTTCCCGTGTTTAAATGGAGATGAGAATAATACTCACCTCACAACACTGTTATAAGGAGTAAATAAGATGATGCATGTAAAGCACTTAACACAGAGTCTGGCATATGGCGTGAGCTGGATAAATCCCAGCCATTATTATTATCATAATATCTTTGTGCATAAATCTATCTGCACTCTGATTGTTTTCTTAGGACTGGTTCCAATGGGTAAAATCACTGTATCAAAGGGTGACTCTTCATACACAGTACTTAATTATCTTCCAGAAATTTTAGAGTAATTTATACACCCAACAGAAGTAAATGCAGCACCCATAGCAGTGGACTCAAAAGATATATCAAATGCAGATGACTATGATACAATAAAAGATGTCTGAATATCCTTCAGTTCTCACATATAAGGACAGAAACTTTTTTTTTTTTTTTTTCATGCCTCTACAGTCATGGGAATAATCAAGGTCCAGGCTAATCACCCCAAAGGCCTTTGATTTAAGAGTTAGAGAAAATGGGCTTAATTCCAAGCTCTGCCACTTACTGGCTGTGAGATTTTAAGCTAGTTTATTTCCTTCTCGGTCCCTCAGTTTCTTCAACAGTTTTGTTTTGTTTTGTTTTGTTTTTAATAGAAATTATATCCAGGCAGTGCCTTTCGCTGATATTTGTTGTAACTTCAAATGCAGAGTAAATGTGACTATGCCTGGTGATAATAGCTGTTAATATTTTTTGTACATTTTTCTATAAGTGCATCGCATTTAAAAACAAATTTTCACTTTAATATTATATAGATATCTCATGTGCCAGTATCAAATGGAATGTAGATCCAGCTCTACCAAAATTTTTGCTGTGCAATCAAGCCTAAGTGACTTCACCATTCTGGGCCTCTTTTTCCTGTCTGTAACAATGAGGACCTTGGTCCAGATTATCTCCAATAGATATGTTTCTACCATCTTGCCTTCCCAAATATCAGGATCTCTCAACCTTGGCACTACTGAGACAGTGAGCCAGATAATTTTTTGTTGTGCTGAGGAGGGGTGACTGGCCTGAACACTGAAGGATGTTTAGGGACATCCTTGGCCTCTACTACCCATAGGCACCCCCAGCCCAGTTGGGAGCACGAAAAATATCTCTAGACATTGCCAAACATCCCCTGAGGGTCAAAATCATCATCCCCGATTGAGAACTACTTATATATACTTAAGGGTTTCAGGCATTGGATGTTAAAGAGCTGGATTCAATGTCTTTTAATACTCTTCCAAATCATAAAATTCCAAAGGCCAAAGATGCTGTGACTGATTTGAACTTAAACCCACCTATAAGCCACATATTTGAGAGAGGACCTAGTCATCTATCACGTCTCTTCTACCTGCTGGATTCCACAGAGGAGACTGACTCAGTCCTCAGCATTTTGCTGGAAGTGACAGCTAAAATATCCCAACCACAGGCTTGGGGTCCATCTGACCCAATCACCAGTCAGGTATCCCTGGGCAAATTCTTTAGGTTTTCTGTGTTTTCCCACATGTCAAATGTGGATGACATCTCAGAGCAATTTGGAGCAAATATACCTGGTATCAAGAAAGAGAAGGAGGAACTCCAAATGGGAAGCTTTTGCTTTCATTTTTCCCTACGGAAACTGATCACCACGTGATCATTTCCCAGCCATAGCCTTGGGGTTTGAACCAGGTTTCCTTTTTTTAAAATTTATTTATTTATTTATTTATTTATTTTTGGCTGCGTTGGGTCTTCGTTGCTGCGCGCGGGCTTTCTCTAGTTGCAGCGAGCGGGGGCTACTCTTCGTTGCAGTGCACAAGCTTCTTATTGCGGTGGCTTCTCTTGTCGCAGGACACAGGCTCTAGGCACATGGGCTTCAGCAATTGTGGCTCACGGGCTCTAGAGCGCAGGCTCAGTAGTTGCAGCTTGCGGGCTCTAGAGCACAGGCTCAGTAGTTGCAGCTTGCGGGCTCTAGAGCACAGGCTCAGTAGTTGCAGCTTGCGGGCTCTAGAGCACAGGCTCAGTAGTTGCAGCTTGCGGGCTCTAGAGCACAGGCTCAGTAGTTGCAGCTTGCGGGCTCTAGAGCACAGGCTCAGTAGTTGCAGCTTGCGGGCTCTAGAGCACAGGCTCAGTAGTTGCAGCTTGCGGGCTCTAGAGCACAGGCTCAGTAGTTGTGGCACATGGGCTTAGTTGCTCCACGGCACGTGAGATCTTCCCGGACCAGGGCTCCCCTGCATTGGCAGGCGGATTCTTAACCACTGCGCCACCAGGGAAGTCCCAGAACCTGGTTTCCTTTTGATTTAGGTGTTTCCAGCCAGAATCAAGGAGCAGCTCCTGAGAAAAGGAGTGGACAGATGATCCAGTTAGCAGTCAGAGGAATGCTGTGGACCAAGAGAGGGACTTTGGTTCCAGCTGAAAATGTCAGCAGAGTGCTGGGAGAAAGGAATCTGTTTAGCAGGTGTGTTTGAAATCTGGCAGAGAGCTCTGGGACAGGGCCAGGACCACTGAGCTGCTCTGAATGCCTTCTATGTTGACTCCCTGGGACTGAGACCCGGGATTTAAAGGGGAGAACGTCTAGGGTAAACACACAACGGCCAGACAGCGGCTAGAATTTTTCCTCAGGCCTTCCGCGTCTCTTGCAGAGCACCAAGAGGCCAGCAACAGGCCTGTGGCCTGAGTCGGCGGCCTTTGCCCACCCTCTTCTACATCACCTGATCCAAAAGGAGCTCCGAAAATAGCTCAGAATCTGGGCCTGCCTGGGAGAGACAGAAAGATCCATTTACATGGGAAGGTGACGGCTCTGAATACCCACAGCAGACCAATCTATGCTAATGGCTCAGTCTCCCTCCAATCTGGGATTTATATAACTGGCTCCTACACGCTGTCGTTGCCAGCAGAAATGCCTGAATTATCTTAATTCCAGAATGTAAATTATTCCAATTTTGAGGCCATCATTTTAAAGCTGTCAAAGCCAATATTTTTAACAGCCTAGAAAAAAATTACAACTGGAAAATGTCTAAACAAGTTGTGCTTGAGGTCTCAAGACAACTTCTGGCAAAATCTGTGCTGAGATGGAGAAATACCCCACACTGATTCCACAACAAGGGGAAAGCATCAGTTCGTCCCGTCACCAATTTGTCTGCAGGAGAAACAATGAGACAGTCTCGTTGCATTGATCACTTTCAATCTGTTACCTTCCACTTACGGATTCATCATTTATATTTTGGTCCTAAGTTTTGTGGGGTTTTGTTTTTTGTTTTGTTTTGTTTTTTTAAGAAATTAATTCCTAAAAGAATAACATTCAGTACTTGGTCATGAAGAGAAGGAAAAAAATCCTGCTCTAACCTCCCCTCTTTCAAAGTTTTCACTTCATTTCTGTTTTAATTCACTTCATGCATTATTCTCTAAGAGCTACTCTATGCTGGGCACAGCTCTGGGGATACTGGGATGAGCGAGAACTTCCTCGAGGTGAGAGAAGAAGCTTTTAATCGAGCTACCTTGCACTTGGTCAGGAAAGAAAAGGCAACTCCTTTTCCTATTTGTGTGTCTTTTTGCATCCAGGTAAATCATCATCTCTACCTTGTTAACCCTCCCAGACAGAAACCCGGAATTGAAGGAAGTGGGCGGGTGAGGAAAGAAGTGTGCAAAGCAGGATCACGGTCACGGTTCGCCTTTGGGGCAGAGGCGATTCATGAGTACCTGGGGGAGCCAGCCAGGCTGCAGGAACGTGGCATCGCCCAACTGGGCACCTCCGCTCACCACTGCCCCAGACACCAGACTTAGGATGGTCCTCGTGGGTAGCGCTAGGAGATCTCTGTTATGGGCCCATCTTTTATTCAGGGGCTGGAAAACACCCCATTCCTGCAGCTCTGAAGCAGGATTAATTGATTGGTCTCGTATGAACCTAAAAGCTGTTAAGAGCAAGGAGGTTGAAAAGCAATTTAAATTGCTTTATTACCATTTTCTAGTAAAGTACCAGTTTAGTTCTCAGCCCTACTGTGAAGCAGCGGGTTTCCAGATATTGACTGTGCTGGCATGTGCTCCTAGAAGAGAGGAAATGCCTGGGTCTGAAAAGCAGAAACATCTGCTCAGATCTCCAGCGGGCCTGTTGCTAGAGCCAAGGTGGGGAGGGAGGTGTGTGCCTTCCAGGTGGTGTCACCACAGGCAGGAGATGGGGAAGTACTCCCAACAGGGGAATTTCAGTTCGTGGGTGGAGGCTCTTTGTTTTTTTTTTAAGACCTCATTCATTTAATGTGGGGGGAGGATGGAGAGAGAGATTATAAATGGTTTTATAAGGCATTCTATAGACTCTGACAGAGGGCAGCCAAGATGATGATAGTAGTTAGAATGATCATAGCAATGGCCATCGTGTAGTGCTTCTATATCCCAGGCCCTGAGCCCTTAAATGATTTACTCCTCAGACAACACTACAAGGTAGGCACTATTATAATCTCCTTTTTACAGATGAGGAAACTGAAGTGCATGGGGTTAAATAACTTGCCCAAGTTCACCAGTGGGTAAGTGCAAGAGTCAAGCTTTAAGCCTGGCAAGTCCAGCTGCAGAGTCCCTGGTCTTCATCACTACCTATGGTAATAATTACCTCCCTGTGCTGGATTTGGTCACGCACACTTTTTTCTTTGATCCTTACAGAAATACTGTGAGTTGGACATTACTGTCCCCAATTTTCAAATGGGCAAACTGCAGCTGAGAGTTACGAAGTGGTTTGTTCAAGGTCACGAGGATAAGAAATGTCAGAGCCTGGATTAACCCACTTTTTACGACAGCCTGATCCCTCATTGTGATCTGAAAGTTTGGACTTGGGTTACGCTTTCTCAGTGGGGATCTAGCCCAGAATGTCAATAACAAATCAATCAATAATAATAAGATTATTATTATTAATAGTTACCATTTACTGAGCACTTGCATTTTGAGAAGCCCTCCCCTAGACATGAGTTCAATCCTCACAAATCCCTGCAAGTCAGGTTTTTCTTTATTTTCCCCATGAATCAAAAAGGGAAACTGGGGCTCAGAGAAATGAAGTGACTTGACCAGGGTCAACTACACTTAAATGCGAGCGTAAGTTGTTCTGGTTCCTAAGTACAAGTGCTTACTGATTGTCCTTTTTTCTTAAAAGCAAAAGAAAAAGAAATAAAGAAGGGGAAAAAGAAAAGAAAAGCAAAAGAAACTGAAATGTTAACATTTTGGGGGACTGATGTATATACACTACTATGTATAGAATAGATAACTAATGAGAACCTACTGTATAGCACAGAGAACTCTACTCAGTGCTCTGTGGTAACCTAAATGGGAAGGAAATCTAAAAAAGAGTGGATATATGTATACATATGACTGATTCACTTTGCTGTACAGCAAGAAACTAACACAACATTGTAAAGCAACTATACTCCAATAAAAATTAATTTAAAAAAAAGAAATGTTAATATTTGAAATCCTTTCAGTGTCCTAGAGAAAGTCACATGTAACAAAATCTTTGCCACTCATCTGTAGAACATAAAGCCCACGTGAATAGGGATTTTTGGCTTTTTCATCCTCTCCTGTATCCCCAGCACCTCTAACAATACTGGTAGATACTTGTTGAATGAATGAATGGCTGAATTTACTTTAGGTTGTAAAAGAAACATCTTAGGAAGCTTGAGTAGTTTGCAGGAGGAGGGTTTCATGACACTTCTAAGAACAAATCCAATAGTGGGCTACAACTAATCCAAAGTAATGAGGTAGCTTTCCCAGTAATGAGTACCACAAATATGTCCATCTGACCTATATATTTATTTACAAGAACAGAACTCAATGGGCCACCATCTCTCCAGTTGCTCAAACCAAAACCAGAAACCCTATCCCCACACCTTGACCAAGCTACCGACATCTCTCACCTGAACTAACACAGGTTCTTCCCATCTTAACTCCTTGCTTCTACTTTTGACTTCTACAATACATCCTCCATCCAACAATGAGGGCATGCCTCCTGAAATATAAATCAGATCATGTCATACACCCTACTTCCCTGGCTCCCCACTGAACTTTGAGTGAAATCCAAACTTCTCCCATTGGCCTCTGCCTTCCACTACCACCATTTTGAACCACCTCCCCATAACTTAGCATCTAACAAACTATGTCCTTTCCCACCTTGGACCTTGTACATATGATCTTCTCTGGCTGGCTTCTCCTTCTCCCACTCCTCCCATTCCTGGCTCCTTCTTCCTTTTTTGGCCTCAGCTTTATGTCACCTCTGACCAAGGTTTTTCTCTGATCTTCCAGTCAATTTGTCTGTTTTTATTACTCACCCTCTCATAGCATTCTATTAGTTCCATAGCACTTACCAGGCACAATTCAAGATTATGTATTTCCTTTTTTATTTATTCTCTATACCCCCCACTAGGTTGTAAGCTCGTGAAGGCAAAAGACTGTGTCTGTTTTGTGTGTGTTTGTTGGGGAAAGGGGAGGGAGTCACCACTGACTATTAGCACCTAACTTTGTGCTTAGCTCTGCGTCTGGTCTATAGTAGACATACAAAGTATTTATTGTTAGTGAATGAGAAAAGGTTATTGGAACAGGAAAAGAGCACAGAGACCGATAAACTGTAAGCATATTGAGAGCAAGTTCTATGTGTTGGTCAGCTCTATATTCCCAATAACTTGCCCAGAGGTAGGGGTTAGATGAATGCTTGTTGAATGACAAAATGGGGTGGACAAGTGAATTAACATTTATTAAACTGCTATGTGTTCTGTGCAATCGACATATTTCATTTCATGTAATCTTTCCAATAACCATGTGTAGTGGACACTATTATCTCCATTTTACAAACGAGAAATCAAGACTCAAAAAGTTTAGGTAAAGTATCAAAGGTCACCTAATGATACACTTCCATGTTTATCGTGCTGAATGAGTCACCTCATTCAACCTGTTATTTTTGCAGATAAAAAACTGAAGCCAATAAAAACACTCAAGAAACTAGGCATATAAAGCAACTAACTCAACATAATAAAGGCCATATATGAAAACCCCACAGCTAACTTTATCCTCAACAGTGAAAGACCGTAGATCGGTACAGCAGCAACAGAAAACAATATGGCAATGAGTCAAAAACTCAACATATAATTACCATCTGATCCAGCAATTCCACTTCTGTATATATACCCAAAAGAATTGAAGGCAAGGACCCGAACAGATACTTGTACACCCATGTTCATAGCAACATTATTCACAATAGTCAAAAGATGGAAACAACCCTAAAGTCCATCAACAGATGAATAGATAAACAAAATGTGGTATACCTACAATGGAAGTTTATTCAGACTTAAAATGGAATGGATTTTTGATACATACTACAACATGGATGAACCTTGAAGACATTATACTAAGTGAAATAAGCCAGACACAAAAGGATAAATATTGTATGATTCTACTTATATGAGATACCTAGTATAGTCAAATTCATAAAGACAGAATGTATAATGGGGTTGTCAGGGGTTGAGGGGAGAGGGGAATGGGAAGTTGTTGCTTAATGGATACAGAGTTTCAGTTTGGGATGATGAAAAAGTTGTGGAGACGGATAATGGTGATGGTGGCACAACACTGTGAATGTACTTTGAGCCACTGAACTGTACACTTAAAAAGGGCCAAATTGTAAGTTTTATGTTATATATATTTTACCACACACAAAAAAGCTCAAAACCAAGATGAGAAGACTTGCCCAAGATCATACAGTGAGCACAGCCTACACTAGAATTCCCAGCTTCCTGAAGCCCAGGCTTGGGCTATTCTTATCTTTGCTTTAAACTAAAATAGGACTTATAGTTACAGAGCATTTGCAAACACAGGTAAACATCAAGTAGCTTGAACAAAATGAACCAAACTCCTCACTTGTTGTTTTCCCCAGACTCTCCAAATAAAAGAAGAAACTGACAACCAGAACATGTAATTGGTGGTGATGGTGATGATAACAAACCCTCCACGCCCTGAGTCCTGGGCCAACGTGCCTTTAACTCAACTCCCTGGACCCTATACTCTAACTATAAAAACATCCCAAACCCCTTCCTTAACAAACTTAGACTTTGTTTTTATTTTTACCTTGATAAGATGGGACTAAGCAGAAACTCAATGAATCAGAAACTCACTAATCTCCCAGTTAATTGTGGTTTTACTCTTAAGGTCCCTTTATGGAGGGAACTCACTGGCGGTCCAGGGGTTAGGACTCTGCGCTGTCACCACTGAGGACTCAGGTTCAATATCTGGTCGGGAAACTAAAATCCCATAAGCTGAGTGCCGTGGCCAAAAAAAAAAAAAAAAAACCAGGGCTTCCCTGATGGCGCAGCGGTTAAAAATCCGCCTGCCAATGCAGGGGACACGGGTTCGAGCCCTCGTCCGGGAAGATCCCACATGCCGTGGAGCAACTAAGCCCGTGCGCCACAACTACTGAGCCTGCGCTTTAGAGCCCACGAGCCACAACTACTGAGCCCACACAACACAACTACTGAAGCCTGCGCGTCTAGAGCCCACCCATTGCAACAAAGAGTAGCTCCCACTCACTGCAACTAGAGAAAGGCCACACGCAGCAATGAAGACCCAATGCAGCCAAAAATAAATAAAATAAAATAAATTTTTAAAAAAAGAAAGAAAATGAAACAAAAAGCAAACAAATGAAAAAAAAACCTTTATGGAAATGTCTTTCTAACACAGGAAAATCAAAAAACTACCTGAAAACATTTAAAATTTTCGAACTGAAGCTGGGTTGGCCTCCTTTTTCTTCTCTCCTTTTTTTCTTCCCACTGTCAGGTTGCCCCTTGTTAGGCAACTGAAGAAACTGTTGGCGTCACACTACAACCTGTCTTCCCAAGGCCAGTAAGACTCTTCTGGATGTCATTTGTCACAGTTCTTTGACTACTCAACCAGTGTCTAATTCTCTTAGTCAAGGGTTAGGAAAGAGAAAAGAGCAAGAAAAACTGAAGATTTGTCGAATAAGATTACAGCAAAAACTAGATCACTAAATCCAATCAGATAATTTTAAATGAACGTGTATTCTTCTGCCCCATGCCATCAAGTAGCACTTTCAACAACACCCTTGCTGTTATAACTGATCTGCCTCCTTATTAATGTCCAAAGTTATCAGAAATCCCAGCGGTGACAGACTTACTTTCAATAAATTTAAATATTAAATTCCCAACTACATTTCCCTTTCAACCTCAAAAAAAAAAAAAAAAAACTCAAATGTAGCCTCATGAGTAAAGTGAATTTTAATTGTGCTATTTTTCCACAACAACCTGAATATGGTTATTGATTTTTCTCCAACTGGGTTTAAGTGTTCCGAGTGATAGAATTGTTTCTCCCCTCCCCTTCCCACTAAGTCTCTTCATCCTTCTTGTCCATTAAGAATCCATGTTAACTATGAAGAACATTTATGCTATCAAAGTTCAAACTTTTAAAAAGAAAAAAAACCTTGATTTCATTTTTTTAAGTTCAAGGTTTTTTGATTGGAATTGAAAAGGAAAAGAAACATTTATATGTCACATAATTCCAACCAGCTATTAATCACCTTCATCCTAAAGATGTGTGCTTTTCTGCCCTTTTAAAACATTGAAGTTCAAGGACTTGAAAATCCTTCGTTGGACCTAGAGATTATCATACTAAGTATAAAGTAAGTCAGACAGAAAAAGACAAATATCATATGACATCACTCATATGTGGAATCTAATTTTTTAAAAATGACACAAATGAACTTACTTACAAAACAGGAACTGACTTACAGGTAGTGAAAACAAACTTATGGTTACCAAAGGGGAAACATCAGGGGTGGGGCGGGGGGATAAATCAGGAGCTTTGGATTAACATATATGCACTACTATATATAAGATAGATAACCAACAGGACCTACTGTATAGCACAGGGAACTCTACTCAATACTCTGTAATAACCTATACGAGAAAAGAATCTGAAAAAGAATGAATACATGATAGCTAGTGGGAAGCAGTCGCATAGCACAGGGAGATAAGCTCGGTGCTTTGTGACCACCTAGAGGGGTGGGATAAGGAGGGTGGGAGGGAAACGCAAGAGGGAGGAAATATGGGGATATATGTATATGTATAGCTGATTCACTTTGCTATACAGCAGAAACTAACACAACATTGTAAAGCAATTATACTCCAATAAAGATGTTAAAAAAAAAGGAATGAATATATGTATATACATATCACTGAATCACTTTGCTGTACACCTGAAACTAACACAACATTGTAAATCAACTATACTCCAATTAAATTTTTTTAAAAAAAGGAAGAAAATCCCTCCTGACTTTAGGGACATTTCAACCCCCTACTCTGTTTATATCCAAGAGAAACATCGGCTCTTAACTTAAGCTCTCCTCTTTCGGATCTGTATGCTGTGTTGCTTCTATTGCTGTTGAACAACTAGGTTGCCTGGATTTGTGCTGCTCACAGATGGGAGAAACACCATCTGAACAAGGTACCTTATTGATTCTACCGCCTATATTCCTTGAGAGCACAGTCCTTCTTTTCGGCTCCAAAGATGAAGGGGCTCATGAACATTTAACTGGTTGCTCACCTCACAGAGTCTTACGATAATTTTTCTCCAGTTCCCAGTTTCTCCAAAGGGGAACAAGTGGTAAATTTCTACTTGGGATTCCAGCTGGTCCGACTGTCACTCTCAGCCCCTTCTCCCGGCCAAGCCCTGAACCACCCTCCCCTAGCAAAATCCCTCTCCTCCTGTCAATTTCCAGTAAGGTGCATGTTGATTTAAAAAATATATTAAGTAATGTTTGGCAAGTACTTTACAGTTTACAGTACACTTCCTTAAGTTAGATGTATGTTTTATGTTTTTCTAAAATATATTAGTTCTTTCAATACAAAGTCAATTTTGCAAAATTCTTCACAATCTCACAAACCACATAACCCCTCTTATCATTTCTGAAACAAAAATAATACATTTATAATCCATAGTGACAGAAAGCAGACCAGCGGTTGTCCAGGGCTAGGAGTAGGGGGACTGACTATAAGGGGCAAGAAGGAATTTTCTGGGGTAATAACAGCATATTTTTTCCAGCTTTTTTGAGATATAAGCGACATATAACATTGTACGAGTTTAATGTATACAGTGTGATGATTTGATATGTGTGTATATTGTGCAATGATTACCACAAGTTTAGTTGACACACCTATCACTAACACAGTTACCATTTTGTGTGTGGGGTAAGAACTTTTAAGTATACAATACAATGTGGTTAACTTAGTCACCATGCTGTACATTAGACCCCAGAATTTATTCATCTTATAACTTGTACCCTTTGACCACTTTCACCCATTTCTCCCATCCTCCCAGCCCCTGGAAACCACTGATCTACTCTCTGTTTCTATGAATTTGAAGATTTTTTTTAGATTCTACATATAAATAAGATTATACAGTATTTATGTTTCTCTGTCTGATTTATTTCACTTAGCATAACGCCCTCAAGTTTCATCCATATTTTCACAAATGGCAGTATTTCTTTCAACAAAAGTATATCTTGATTGGGGTGGTTACATGGCTATATTTATTTGTCCAAAGTCATTACCCTGTACACGTAAACTGGATATATTTTATTGTATGTAAATTACATCTCAATAAAGTTTAAATAATGATATATTCATTATGAAATTCAAATAAGTCTCCCAGTTAAAGACGCTGGATTTACTTTACTTTTCCCTTTCTCATAACCTCACTAAAATGGTAGTAAAGGAAGGGATATAAGACATCCAAGGACAAGGAGAACAGAAAAAAAAAAGTCTTCAGAAGATGAAAATTCAACAGATTTCAGAACTTAGCAGAGCAGAGTAAATTACAAACTCAGTGCCTACAGATGGATGAATAAAATCATGAGAAGTTACTGGGCAATTTTCTCTGTAGGATCCCTGGAGGGAAAGAGAGGGAAGCTTAGAACTTGAGGGAGGAGGTTGAAATATAAAAATAAAAGAGGGATTAGCTGAAGGTCTGTATGGAGAGGAATGGGACCCCCTCCCCAACCCCTCCTTCACTTTAGGCAGCCAGATCATTACCCCTTCCTCCATGGTGGTAGGACAGAGATGTATTTCAGACAGACCCCAGACTCAGAGGCACCAAGCCCAATGGAAAGCAGGGGTTGGGGGACAAGACTGAAACAAGCCATTTACAAGCAAGTTGACCTATGAACTGCAGCCTCCACAGGTCAGTAAGCTAAACAGTTCAAAGCAGACATTTTGAAGTTCTATCTCTGGAAAAATTAAACAGTTCTAGAGAAAAGACCATGCACAAACCTTCCACGGTTTTACCCATGGTGAGACAGTTTCCATCCTTGATTTGCCGAAACTGAAGCCTACCAGTTCATAAACATTCAATCAACACACACCCATACACACACACACACACACACACACACACACACACAGCTTCCAGATAATGGCTCACTTTTAAATAAGAACAGAGTGGAGAGCATAATTAGACATTTAAGAAATGCCATCAATGTGACTTTTTTTTAAGAGTTGAAATAAGTATTTTTTTAAAAAAAGAAACTTGGAGGGAACAGAGACAACATAGGGAGCTTAAGAGAGCTTTTGAAAAGGAAACTTATATCTTTAAAGTGATAAGAGACACTGTTGCATCCATAAAACAAGAAATGGGTGCTATAAAAAGGAAATAATCAGAGAAGAGAGAGCTCTCAGATACTTAAAATATGTTAATCTAAGTAAAAGTTCATGAGAAGTATTGAAGTAGAGAAAATCTTATGTAAAACAGAACAAAAAGACACAGAGATGAGCAAGGGAATCACCCAGGAGGAACTACAGCCCAATAATGAAAATTAAAGAAAAATAGAACCCAGAAAAAGGAGGAGAAGAAATCATCAATGAAATAAAGGATACAAATCTTTAATTGAAGGGGTCCATGTGTATGTACACAAAAACGAACATACATAAATGCAAATCATCATGAAATTTTAAGATATCAGAGATAAATAGAAAATGCAAAAAGCTTCCAGAAACAACATATAGGTCACAGACAAGGAATACATAAAAGAGGGCATTAGAATTCTCAGCACCAACACTGATATTTAGTCAGTGAAGTATGGCCTTTAAGTTTGTGAGATATTTCTTAACTTAGAATTTTATATCAAGCTAAACTATCATTCAGGTTAGAAGGAAAAATAGGGCAATGTTTATATATGCCAAGCCTCAAGAATGTTTACCTCTTAGACCTTTCCTCAGAAACTACTAAAGGATGTATACTTCAGCAGAAGAAGGACTCGGTTGAGAAAATGGAAGTTCAAAGATTAAGGAATAAAGGAGAGTGGCAAACAGAATTTTATATGTGCACCAAACCTAGAGGAAAACCCATCCAGTTTAGATGAGGGGTATTGAGAACTATAGGAAAGAACTTCCCAGGAAAAAAATAGAGAATTGACAGCTTTTACTTTATATATTTAAGCATTTGGAAAAATTACTGATGGGTGTTTGACATGTCTGTTGCTGTGTTTAAGAAAAAAATTAGTGTGATAAGTAAACAGAAAATTAAATAAATGGAAAAAATTCAGGTATTTATTAAACACACAAAAAACAAAAATTATATGATAAAGAATCCATACTACTTAGCTAGGTAGTGAACTATTTAAGTAGTTGTGACAGTATTGCCCTATCTATAAATTAGGTCAAAAATATTATATAATTATATTGGGAAGCTGGAGAATTGGAAAGGGAAGAAATGGGTTTATAAGGGAGATAAATCCTCAAGGAACATAATAGGAATCTAATACATATCAAAAAAAAAACAATTTTAAGTATATTATTTATATATTTGAAGATAAATATCAAAAGAAACAGTTAAAAGAGTTTAAAGTAGCTCCCTCTGAAATATAGACCAGGGATAGAAAAAGTTGGGGCAAGGAATTATTATATTTTATGTAAGATTTTAGTACTACTTTATGTTCAAACTACATGTATCACACACGTGATTTTTAATAGAAAAGAAAAGCAGTCTCATGTTTTTACTATTACATGTAATATTACAAAGGACTTTTGCATACACTGTCTCATTTGGTTTTCACAAGAGTCCACTGGGATAGAATTTACAGTTTGCCCTATTTTATAGATGAGGAAGTTGAGAATCAGCCAAATGCGGTGAGTTGTGACAAGTCTACTGATTCTAAGTCCTTACCTTTTCCTCCATCCAAAAGTTAAAGAACGATATTGTAATATGAGTCTATTGTTCTGCCTGACTCCAAAAAGGTACTTAAGGTAACTTGTAAAGACACATATAGCACTGTCAGATAAATTGAACTAAAAATAAATCATTTGAGAAGCACATAAAAGAAATAAGGATAGTAGTCTCAAGGGTAAAACTAGTTTATCGAATGCAAGCCAGTAAATCCTATACATCACAATAGAAATAAAGCCAAAATTTGGCTCTGAGCTTCCTAGAAACCAATGCTAAAAAGGAAACAAGATTAACAAGTTAGAAGATTCACTTTGTCCACAAAGCAGGATCAAATCAGATATACCCCAAAATAAATAAATAAGGAAACTCATCTATTATTGCTGCTGAAACCAGGGAGAACTTTCACCCACTAGTCTTCCTAAAGAAGAAACTACATAATGTAATGAGCAATATCCTCAAGAATATTCCTAAAATAGGTCAGTTACAAGTAGAATCTGTGTCCTTCAATGTGGATCAATTTCATCACACCACTACCAATTTGAATAAAAATAACTTAACAGGGACAGGAGGAGAGGCCTCAAAATAATGAGACCTAAGTATAAGAAAAAATTCAAAGCAGATGTAATGCTCCGATTAGCCATGTATACATATATGCATATACAAGACACACATATACACACAGGTATATATGAAATCTATAGAGTTTTTAAACAACTCAATTTCCTGGTACATTCACCAAGAGAAACTAACTGCAAAATGTACACAACCTAACGATTGATGCCACTTTTTAAATAGGATTATTCACTATAAATGAGTTTAAAATTGATTTATCTATCTAAAACGGTGACATTGGTTTTAGAAGGATTGATCGGCAGCTATTCTTTCCCTTAGAGGTAATTGTCTCTTAAATCCACTCTTGATCCACGAGAACAAAACCATCTCAACTGTTAAATGTTTTGTTCTGTTTTGTTTAAGACTTTTTTTTTTGATGCAGACCATTTTTTTTTTAAGTCTTTATTGAATTTGTTACAATATTGCTTCTGTATTATGTTTTGGTGTTTCAGCCGCGAGACCGGTGGGATCTTAGCTCCCCTACCAGGGATCGAACCTGCACCCCCTGCATTGGAAGGTGAAGTCTAAACAACTGGACTGCCAGGGAAGTCCTTCATCTGTTAAATGTTGACTCTAGATGAGAGATGTTGAAATTGCCTTTCCCTGTATCCACCTCCATTTTTGTCTCAAGAAGAGTTGTCCAAATTCTATGACATTTCATTGGGCCACAGCACCAGGGATGCTGATTTGACTGACCCACGCTGGAGGGTGTGTAAAAGATGGAAACTCTGGAGCTGTCCCTGGGCATCAGGTCCCTCCAGTACTTTCCTGCTGTTCTCTGGGTGAATAATGGGCATTCCAACGTGCTGACACCAAAGGATGACATCCAAAGCTGTCTTCCTCAGAGGTGCCAAAAATTCTCCTTTAGTCTTTAATGCATTAAGACCCTGCTGAGTTCTATGCACAAATGGAAAAAAACAGACCTCTCTTATGGAGTCCAGACCTGGGGCATATGGACCTACTGATAACAAGACCTAGTGCTGTCTCTCTTATTTTGAACCATCTACTCAAAACTTCCTCCTCGCATGTATCCTTTTCTTTATGCCACTCACTCCTGCAAATAAATTCAGGCTCAATGGGATTGTCAGGCTCCTAGTATCAACGTAGCCTGTGTGGTTCCAGGACAAACCAGCCTGTGGGATAGAAATGGATTCTCACTAAAACAGTATTTCAGTAGGTCTGACTCTATTCACTCCTCTGACACTCGGAGGACCCGGGCATCATCCTCATCATTTTGCCCATTGATTCCCAGGAGGCCTCTAAGGGCTGTCTCACGCATGCTCAGTTCCTCATTCTGTCTGCTCTCACCACATACCATGTCTTCCCTTCCTGGTCCAGAACACCTCCCCAATGTCCATCACCTTCACAGCTGTGTAAGGGCACCCCAAAAATGTTGCTAGGGCACACCATCAAAACACCTCCCATGTACCCACGAAAAATGCAGCTAATGTGAGGTAGTTCTGAAGATGCCACCCACAATCAATGCCATCTGAAGATGTACACCCACAATCAATAAAACTCAACAAGTGCCAGATAGGGAACTACAGGGGGCTATAGGAGCACATGGATTGGGACCGAATTCAGACTCGAGAGAGTCAAGAGAAGATCAGAATCCAGGAAGACAGTGAGTTGGTGAATGTGCAAACCCAGAGTTCACTTGTATGGAGACAACTTGACTGCTTCTCCCCAAATGCACCCACCAACTCTCCATATCTCTAACTCCTCATTTGTCAAAGTCAAGGCCCAAACCTACCTCCTCCATGAAATCTTTTCTGATTTCGCTCTCTTGGAAATAATCACTCCTTTCTCTGCACTTCCACAGCTTGACCTTGTTTATAGGAATGAATACTAGCATACATTGAGGGTCTTCTACGAACCAGGAATGTGCTAGTCACTTTCACGTACCCAGCAATTCCCCTAAAGTGGAATCCCAATTTTAGAGGTAGAAAAACCGAGACTCAGAACACACAGTGTCTTGTCAGTATGGCCCCAAAGGTCGTGCATGATGTTTCAATGCACATGCTTCCTATATTCAGGGGCTCGGTACAGTCCTAGGCCCCTTCTGCTTCCCCAGGACAAAGTGAGCCAGCTCAGAACGTAGATTGTATCTTACGCCTGTGACGTGGAGGAAACACCCCTAGGACACAGCTGAATGTCCCGCCACGCTGAATGCCCACAGAGGTCATGAAGGTCCATGAGCTACTCATCGCTCTCTGCGTCCTCACTGCACTGTGTCCAATCCTTCTTTCCTCCCAGGAGAAAATCAGACTGGTTGGCAGTGTTTGCACCAAGAAAAACCCATCTCATAGCAAACATTCCTCCAGTCCCCAAGGATTCCTCGTAAGAGCTCTCCACAGCACCCGCTCCCAGGTCAGACAATGTGCTAAAGCAGCTGTTTAACACAAGAGGCTCCAGGTCCCTGGAGACCTGAGACAAGCTCCTGAGACATGTAATATGTCTCCATTAGCCAAGCAACTGGCTTGGGGTATGTTTTCTAATTCCATATTCCTGAGTTCATTAGCTGCAAGCAAGCCTGCCAGGAACTCAGGGCTCACCGGCTTTTCCAAACAGAGGAGAGAGAAATGTATCACATGGATTGCCCTACAGATCTGTTCTTCCTGGAACCCAATGCCAGAGAGGCTTGTTACCACCACAACCTGGGCAGGCTGAGCCGCAGAGCATGCTGGGATGTCCATGCTGAGTCAGCAGGGCCAGGTGAGTAAGCAGGAACAGTCATGGAGGAGAGAGTAAACTCGGTTCTGAGAGAGAGGGCAGCCTTCCAAGTCCCAACGTCCAAGAGGGCGAGAGGAAAGGGGATACAGCACAGCAGGTAACAGCTCAAACTCCAGAGTTCAACAGTATTGGTTTTGAATCCTGGCACTGCCACTTAGCAACTCTCTGACCTTAGGCAACTTACATGACCTCTTATGCGCCAGAGGTAATAAAAGAACCTCCAGATTGTCCTGAGGATAGAATGAGATAATGCTTGCAAAGCTCTTAGCACATGTCCTGGCCCAGGGTAAACTATAATTAATGTCCTTTGCAGGTTGATTTCAGTCTCCAGGGAAAGCTGGAGGCTAAGCTGGTGGACAGCGACCTCCCATCAGAAATGCCCTCACAGAGGGACTTCCCTGGCGGTCCAGTGGTTAAGACTCCACGCTCCCAATACAGAGGGCACGAGTTTGACCCCTGGTCGGGGAACCAAGATCCCACATCCCGCATGGCACGGCCAAAAAAAAAAAGTAAAAAGAAATGCCCTCACAGAGAATGGCAGCTCACCAACCCCAGGTTCTCCTTCCAGGCTGCAACAATGTCCGAATTAACCAGTGTGGGATCAGGGCATGTATCGTCCAACAAGATAGTCACAGCTACATGTAGCTATTGAGCACGTGAAGTGTGGCTAATCCATCAAGATGTGCCGTAAGTGTAAAATTCACGTTGGATTTGAAAGGCTTAGTATGAAAAAAATTAGTAAAATAGCTCATTAATACTCTTTCTTATATTGCCTTCATGTTGACATGATAATATTTTGGTTATGCTGGGTTAAATAAAATATACCATTAAGATTACTTTCACCTATTTCTTTTTACCTTTTTCTTTTTGTTGTTTGGGTGTCGTTTTTCTTTTTTGTTTTGTTTTGGTTTTTATTTATTTATTTATTTTTTGGCCACGCCACACAGCATGCGGGATCCAAGTTCCCCGCTGAGGGATCGAACCCGTGCACCCTACAGTGGAAGCTCGGAGTCCTAACCACTGGACTGCCAGGGGATTCCCATCTTTTTACCTTTTTCAATGTGGCTATAAGAAAATGTTAAATTACACATGTAGCTTGCATGCATGGCTCACATTAGCTTTCCATTGGACAAGTGTTCCAGCCAATGTGTTGGACTCAGGGCTTCAATTCTGGTGTCAAGAAAAGTGGAGCATAGCCAGGAAACCAAGGCAGGCAAGGTTCTGAGCTAATACGCGGGCCAGGCCCAGCTCCCCTGGAAATAGAGATGATGATGGAGGCAAGACACATATCAGACCCACCTCCTGGTGGGAAGAAGCCCCTGTCAAAGGGCCAAGCCTGTACGGGGCTGGCTCTGTGACTGGGTAGGGCCAAGCTGTGAGCTTTAGGACCTGCACTGGGCATGGCTGAGGGCTCCAGGGACAGACAGTAACCATATTTGGGATTGTTGATAAACCTGGTAACAGGTAGGCACCTCATAACACCATGCGTTCCTCCCTCACATGTCATTGGCAGAGATAAGGCATCATGACACCTCCCTCAAATGAATTCACACCCAGCTCAGAATCCTGGGCTGGAAGAGAAAGCCAGACAGAGCAGGGAGGAGAATCAGGGAGGTTTTGGAGGAAAACTTTCAAAGTATTGAGTGTGTCCTCAAGCCAAGCTAGCCACAGCCAATTCCCAGTCCGGACATAAGAAGAGTTCTTGGAGAGCTCTATCTCCTAGACCCTTGAGAACATGATTATAGTTAGAACCATATGTAGGGCTTAACACGTTTAAGGAAACTCTCTCAGTCCCAAACAGCCTCTGAAATGAGATGAGGTACAATCTAAACCCAAGACTCCTCTCAGGCGTGACATCAAAACCTATTTATTAACTCCTGAAGTTAAAGTTTCCCAAGAATATGTGCTGTCCTTACATGAATGAGGGTGAGCGGTTTTGTCAAGTAATTTCTCCAGTTTAAAAACTGAGAAATTTAGCATCTGATCTTGCCTCCATGAAGTACAAACCAACAAGCTCATATAAAGGAGGCATATGGACAGCACTGGAGAGCGAAGGAAAATAAGACAGTTTTGCAGCTGAGGAGACCTCTGTGATGTGCTGCGCTCTGGGCTTAGATTATTTTTAGGCTTTGGCATGAAAATCAGGGTTAGTATTTCATTCCTTGGCCTTCTGAAGACACTCACATGACTTGGTCTTTCTGGACAAAGCATGTGTTCTGGTACAGGTTAGGTGAAGACCACCGCCAGATTCAGTGAGGCAGCCCCATTCTTGAATATAATGTGCAAAAGGCAAGTCTGATCCCTGTGTCCAATGTGGGTTTTAAAGGGCCATGTGGTCATGAAAAAAAGAAAACAACTTCTGTTACTTCTCCGACACATAAAGAAACCTTGAATAACCTCTGGAAACTATTGGAAGCCACTCCAGTGGTATACCTCCAACATGTCTTATGAAAAATCCATTACATTTAACTGCCTTCAGCATTTTGGGGTTGCCTGTTTATCTCAGCAGCATAGATGACTCACGTCTATCACCACATGTCACATGATAAGCCCAGTTCTAACAAATAGATGGGGACTCAGGTGAGGTGGTGCGTTTCCTCTGTACTCCCTGAGACCCCTGAACTCACCCCTCGTACTGTGTCACACACCATGTGTTGAGACTGTCCGCTAACTCAACCCACTAGGGCCACTCTTGTTTGTATCTGCTCCATTTAACAGATCCTAACAGATCCTGGTCTGCGCTGAGCACTTCATAAATGTGCGTTAAATAAGAATGAATTACTGCCTAAAACCCTGAACTTCATTTTTCTCAGGGCACGCCCTGCACTCTGTTTACAACAATGAGTACTAAGTCACCGAGCAGTTCACTGGGTTGTAAAGTTAACTCCTACTGGAGCAGGACTAGGGGGAGGCCATGGAGAAATGGGACAAGGCCAAGGTCTTCCATGGGGGCAGTGTTGGTTAGGTAAACCAGAGATGACCAAGTTCAGGGTGAGCTTCAAAGAGGTAGACATAATCCAACCTTCCCCAGAAAAACTTTCATTATCATAGTACTGATAATCAGTACTTATCTTAAGTGAATATAAGATACTTAACATAAGATACTTTTATACTTACTTAAGTGAATATTAACTTAACTTTTTCACTTAACTTTTTTCATGCTTAACTTAACTTTTTCCATGCTCGTGTCTTGAATCTCTACAACGTTCCAGACAGTGTTCTGGGTGTTAAGGACACAGCAGGAAATAGAAGAGTCCAAGTCCTCACCCTCGTGGATGCAGGGAGACAACATAAGGAAGTAAATGTCATAACACACAAGAGAGGGAGTGTCAGGAGAGGAAGGGCTGCGATTTTATTCAAGGTGGCCAGGAAGACCTCAGCGACACAGGGATACCTACAAGGAATGTTGTAGAGGAAGCAAATACAACAATGGTCAGCACGGTCAGGGAGGTGCAAAGCAGCCAGAGGACTGGCGCTCCAGAAGGTTTTTCACCGCAGGACGTACCAGTGCGTCGCTTCCCACGTGAAACTGGATAACACAGAATCCAATGGTTGTGCCATAAAATTCAAAAACAACCACCAGCTCAATGACAAAACTTCTCACCAAAACCGAGACCAGTAGATGTCTCCCCCACCAAGCTGCAGACGAGGGGACAAGTGATAATGTTTATTTTTGACTCTTGGTAATAAATGTACAACTGCCAGAAATGTCTCTCTGAAAAACAAGACACCACCTTCTACTGCCCAGTCCACGTAAGGCTCCACGAAGCTTTACCACGGGGCCCGGGTTTTGTTGGACGGTCCTGGACTTTCAGACTTTTAACTCCACTTTCCCTATCTGCTTGCAAAGAAAAGAACAGCAGAAGGTTCCCTGTACCCATTTGGATGTGACTGTGTTCCTCTGGTTATCCCCAAACCTCTACTAAAGTCTTATTTGTGAATCATCCTCTTCTCAGCTGGTTGAATCACTGTTGCAACAAATATAAGTTACAGTTATTGAGTCCCCACCTGTTTCCCACAAGAGCTTTACAAGATGCTATTTGTATTCGTCTGCTCAGGCTACCATAACAAAATACCACAGACTGGGTGGCTTCAACAACAGGCACTTATTTTTCCACACTTCTGGAGACCAGAAGTCCATGATCAAGGCTTGGGCAAATTCGGTTTCTGGTGAAGGTTCTCTTCCTGGCTTATAGACAGCTGCCTTCTCATGTGTCCGCATGTGGCCCTTCCTCTGTTCTTGTGCAGAGGGAGGGAGAGGGAGAGAGAGAGAGAGAGAGAAAGACTGGTGTCTCTTCCTCTTCTTATAAGGACACCAATCCTATCAAATTAAGGCCCTGAACTTATGACCTCATTTAACCTTAATTACATCCCTAAAGGTGTTATCTCCAAATACAGTTAAGGTTAGGAATTTAGGGGAGACACAATTCAATCCGTAACACTATTATTTTCCCCATTTTGCGCTTAAGAAAACTGAGGCTTAGAGAAGTGAAGTAGCTCTGTCATAGCCAAAAAGCCAAGTCTTGGATGCCCAATGGGAGAAACACACCTTTATCCACTTCACGATACCACTGTAGTGAATTAATGTGTGTGGACACTTTGGCCAACATATTCCTGGGGGAGCAGGCTGGGTGGTGGCAGAGAAATCTACAGGAGAAGGGAAATCTTAGCAAGGATGGAGTCATGGCAACTAGGGTCAGAGAGCTCAGCCCATCAGGTCTTTACCCTGTCACCAAACTTGTAGGTTCTAGGTCTGAGGTTTATTAAGAGAGATGACAATTTCACTTACATGATTCTGATAAAGAAGAAACACTATAGTCCAGACACTGGAGTCCCCAAGAGTTTAGCATGTCTGGTGGCAAAGCAGGGACCCTGTGGTTCAAAATCACCCTGTTTCTTTCAACGCAGAGAAATATCAGGTAAGCCGTGGGGATCACAGAGTTCCTTTTTATTACCACAAACAGACTTGCCCATCCTGGATGACCCCACGCTCCCAGCCTTTCCTCTTTTCCCCTAACATCTCAATGTATTTGTCCGGCATCCTATTCCCTCTACCTGGTATGCTAAGGGAAAATAATGATTTTTAAAATGCCCAGTGGTCATAATGGCTAAAATGTCTTCTATTGGTATTTCACTGATTCATTCAACAAATATTTGTTGTCTCCCTGTTATAGATCAGATAATATTCTAGGCACCAGAATTATAAGATTGAATAAGTCAGAAAAGATCCTTGTCCTCAAAGCACACATGTTCTAGTAAGGAACTTATATTTTTATGAGGTTCTTAACCTTTATCTTAAGGAGAACATCTCTACTGCTAAGCCAGTCACGAGCAGTGTGAAAAAAATCAAACATGATTTGCAGTCATAAGACCCGATTTCAAGCTCTAGCTCCATGTCTTTTATTTATTCATGTAACATCCACTATGTACCAGGAATTATGCTTGTTGTTAGTGATATAGAAGTGAGTAGCGGGGGAGAGACAGACCATCACAATGCAATATGCTAAGTGCTATAAAAGAATCACCGTCAAAGTGCTTTGGAATTAGAGAGGCGGGAGCAGTTTGATCTCTTTCAGTAAAATATAGACCACTTCACAGAAGAAATTAAATATTTGAGCTAAGTAATTAAGGAGCAAGAATCTTCTAGGTAAAGAAAGTGAGGTTGGTCTATGCCTCAATATGCACAAAAGTATACAGCACTTGGGGAAAATGGAGGTGGGGAATCAGCATAGCTGATGATGATTTTAGGCAGGTGGGAGAAAGTATAAAGAACTCAAACTGGCCAGAGATTTGCCTCCATTTCTATGATTATTTCAGAAACCCCACTCTAACAGTTCCCACACCCTCATATTTTAATGGCACAATTGGAGAACCATAAATAAAATCTACCTCTACAAATATGCTTCTATTCTCAGAGTGTACATGCAGGCAGACATGTATACAGATATATACTTTAGCCTGTAAACATATCATAATGAGATATAATAGAACTGAGATGCTTCATACTCAACACTTGGATGATCTGACTTTACCAACAGTTATTCAAATTCGACTTGGAATATAAAGTATCTTTATCTCTTATCGAGACAGAAGAATTAGCTTCAAATGCCATAAAATTGAGCACATCAGAACTTGCATCAGGAAATCCTGCACTTGCACTGTCTAAGTCTTTGACTCAATTAAATGATGTTTAAAATCTACTGCTTCAAAATCATTATGATACGTTGAAAGAAATCCTCTGCTGTTAACCAGAGGGTAATTGATCCTGAGAGGGTACAATAGCCACGGAAACTTCCTGCCACTCCCAGAAAGTAGCTGCCCAACAGCCCCATGCCTCAGCCTTCAGGAAGAGACTGGAGAAACAGTAAAGCATAACATATTGTTGTGTCAGCCTTAGTGCTATTTGCTACATAATTGCAGCTTTCTACTTTGCAGGCACATGGGAATGTTACATTCTCTTCAAAAGTTTATTGTATTCCTTAAAAAAAAAAAAAAAAAAAAAACTAAAAATAGAGCTACCATATGATCCAGCAATCCCACTCCCGGGCATGTATCCAGAGAAAACCATACTTCAAAAAGATACATGCACCCCTATGTTCATTGCAGCACTATTTACAATAGCCCAGACAGGGAAGCAACCTAAATGTCCATCAGCAGAGGAGTGGATAAAGAGGTGGTACATGTATACAATAGAATATCACTCAGCCATAAAAAGAATGAAATAATGCCATTTGCAGCAACATGGATGGACCTAGAGATTATCATACTAAGTAAGTCAGAGAGACAAATATCATGTGATATTGCTTATATGTGAAATCTAAAAAAATGATACAAATGAACTTATATACAAAACAGAAACAGACTCACAGACTTCGAAAACAAATTTATGATTATCAAAGGAGAAAGGTTGGGGGGGAGGGATAAATTAGGAGGTTGAGATTAACATATACACACTACTATATGTAAAATAGATAATCAACAAGGACCTACTGTATAGCACAAGGAACTCTACTCAATATTCTGTAATAACCTAAATGTGAAAAGAATCTGAAAAAGAATAGATAGATATATATAACTGAATTGCTTTGCTGTACACCTGAAACTAATACAACACTGTAAATCAACTATACTCCAATATAAAATTTTTAAAAAAGTTTTTAAAGAGTTTATTGTAGATTTTCCAAGCTTTTTTCCTCTCTCTCATGATGGCCAATGATAATAGCTGCTTCATCGTCCTGGTTCCGGAATGGAATACCCAGAAGCAGATATCCAGCCATTTTGTGATATGTGTACACAGCAAGTGAGAAATAAACCTCATTGTTAAAAACCAATAAAAATTGGGGATTGTTTGTTACTAGGTATAATCTAGCCTTGCTAGTGCATGAGTGTCACAGATTTGAAAGTTGAATCAACTCTATTTTAAAGGAGGACCAACTATTCACATATCGAGCACACACCATATGCTAGTATGTGTTCCATATTTTATCCTCATTTTCATACCTTTTGGGTAGGTAGGTATCTTTTGCAAATGATGAAACTTCGGCCCCAAACAGTAAGTCACAGAGTCAAATTACAAACCCTGTCGTCCTATTCCAAGTTTGGCCTCCTTTCACTATAGTACTTCATCACTTCTCCCATTATTTCTAGGGCAAGATGTAATCTTGCCAAATGTAACCCAGCTATCACCTGAGACTTGGCCCTCAAGATCTAGACTCTGGACTTGAATCCTAATTCAATGCTTTCTAAAAAGTCAAATCCTTCTCCAAGAGTTTTGCAAATTCCCAGAGGGCTTCTGACCCCAAGCCTGTGTCCACTTCCCGCAATCCTGATTCCTTATTCCACAGTTACAAAAAGTGAAACCAAACCCCTTTGCCAATTTCTACAGAGACAAAACTAACAAACCAACAACACCACCACACACACACACACACACACACACACAGGGCTGAGTAAAGGGGTCTAACAGCATACTTAGATCAGACAAGTGAATAATCTCATATTAGACATTTCTGGTCTTTAAAAGTCCTTTCGGGCCACCCCGCCTCTAGGAGAGTTCCTTTTGTGACTTGTGCCCCCCAGGACACCTAAATTCCCACCTGCTCCTGGCTCCTTTTTCCTCCCCCTCCTCCTACCTTCTTCCTAGATTTCCCCTGGAAATCCAAATTCCTCTCTGCCATTCAGAACAAGTCAGCTGTCCCTAGTTCTCATCTCCCGAATTGCATGGTCAAACTCAGCAAGGTTGTCAGCCTTCCATTTGACACAAACTCACCTCTCAAACAGTCCACTGTGGTTATTTTTAAAAGCACTTTTCTGTTATACAAACTTTAAAAATGTTTCTTTTCTATCTTCCTTGATGGATAGCCCTTTCAGACACCAGAGTACAACAGCTTTAAGGCAACACAAATTCAATTCCCTCACTCAACACCATCCACCATCAGACATGTCTCGAGATCTGTGCCAGTCAAGGTAAGAGTCAGAAAAGATCCAGCCCCGACCTCAAGATGTTTACTACCTTCGAGTTGAAGATCCATGGTAATTACACAAAGAACATCTTGAAAACCTCCCAGGTTATTATTGGCCTGGCAGCCTTTGTGAAGGCCGCGTGAGCTCAGTGAGGACCTGACATGGGCAAGCAAGGTCTCATGAGAAGCTACGACTTGAGAAAAGACTGAATGGATGTGTGGGATTTGAAAGATACACAATCTGGGAAGCTTCAACCAGGCAGTGAGGAGAGTATAAGTGATAGAGTGTAAATCAAGACAAGTTGGTGGGAGATGTCTTGGTGTGCACTAGTGACACCTCACTTCATTCTCCAACCTCTTTCTAGTTCACCATGCCCAGAACCATGGAGCAGCCCAGAAGTAAAAATGTATCAGACCCTGTGTTTCTATCTCAAGCCCAAGGTTCTTTTTCATACCCCAGTAGTTCTCAAATGGTGATCCCACAAAACAATAGTTTATCATGAGTTGGACTAATGAGTTCTGCATCTAAAATCTGGTCTTTTACTAATTGTTAAGGAAAAATGTTAATGAATAACATTTTGTTCCATTTTGAGTTTTTCTTCTCTACCTTTTGTAGTCCTTTTACTCAAGTTTCCACTCAAATTAACAACAAAATAATAACAAGTTGCAAGTAAATGTTAATGGGGAAAATGAGCAATAGTGTGCACTCAGTTTTTCTTTGTTTATTTGTGTCTGTTCTTTCATGAACAAGTACTCAGGGAGGTAGGAACTCAGGTTTTGGAGCCATTCCGCTTGGGTTCACACCTCTGCCTCACCACTTATGAACTGTGCTTCCTTCCTTGGGAAAGTTATTCAACCTCTCAGTACCTCAGTTTTCCCACCTGTAAAATTGGGATGCTTATAACCCGATTTCACAGGGTTGATTTGAGAATTAAATGAATATATATATACAAATATATACACACAAATATACATATTATATAGTATAAGCATTAGGCATAGCTCTACCATCAGGAACATTTATGATAATGAAATAATAATACTAATAATAGCTAACTTTTATTAAGAACTTAGTATGTGTCAGGCATTGCCAGGCACTGATGAATTTATCAATAAATGTTAGCTATTACTATTATTACCATTATTATTGTTGTTGTTGTTGTTTTATCATAGAGTTGTTACTAATGTGTATAATGGAAAGAAAGGAGTCATTATTCTGCAGTGTTCTGTCATGTTCTCTGCCACCTGAAAAACATTTGAGGAGCCCCGCATTGCTCATCAAGGAGGTTGATGTCATTCTTCCTTCCTGTACACTTTCATACCAATAACTTTTCATCCACAGTTCAAAATAGAACATTTGCTTCTAGTTGGATGAAAATCCCTGTTCTGAAGCCAACAAGGCGTCCAGAACTCATTGACCGTTCTGGTGTATGCTAGATAAGGGGGAGAAACCCTAGGGGAAAATGCTTAAAATTTTCTACTCTTGTTGCTCTTTGGGGGTTTCTTTATGCATATGTTACAGACAGGGGTGCAATTACGTAGGTGTGTAGTTCTCCAATGTAATATATTTCAGTGTTGGAATCATGGTCAAAGCTTCTTTCTATGGCTTCAAATCCTGTCACTTCTAATAAGATGAGTTCTTACTTAAACGGAGAAAATGGAACAAGATACATTGCAATTCCATTTTAAGATTCTCTCAGTAAGCAAATTAATCCTGACATCACCCTGAAACTGAGTACATTCTGTGCTTAAATGGTTACTCTGAACGATACTTAAGAGTCCTTAACCATCATGCTTCTTCACAGAACTCATGTGTTAGGAGGCTTTCATTCAATCCCCCACCAACCAGATGGTAAGAATTCTCACAGATTCTCCTTTACCTAACGTGAGGATATGAAATTAAATGACCAAAGTATTAAAGCAACACTTATCTTCTAATCATTAGTCATTGTTTAGAGACTGACATTTTACAAATCCAGTCAACACCCTGTTGAGGGCATAGCTATTTGCACCACAGAGGTATCTCTTTTGGCTCAAGACGGCAGATTTTAGAATTTACTAATGTATGTATTTCAAGATTCTCCTGTTGGAAAAGACCACAGTGAACCAACTCCTGTAAGGTCTCATTGAATTGAAACAGTGTGGTCATTTTTAATGGCCCAAGGAAAAATCTCTACATCACCAACAAGGCTGCATGATTAAGTATTTCAGAAAGCAAGGGCATAGCTTCCAAATCAGTACTTTCTACAAAGCATAGACAAAAATCTTTAAACAACTGACTTACCAGATCAAGAAAATTACTGGGGCCAGAATCTCCACAATTAATTTCAGATACAGCAAACCCAACCAAGCTGCAGAGACTCACATTAAAACTCTACTTACAAAATTAGCAATGTGAAGTGCAAGTTCTCCAAAAGAAAGGATAACGTTAGCCGAGCGTGCTTTTCAGAATCCATTAGACTGGAATCCAGGAACATTGTTCGCAGTGCCCATAACCTGTCATCAAGAGTTCTTGATTATTCAGATACAGTGAATGTGAATGGTTGGAGCATACTCAGGGAATATAGGTCAAGTTGCTTTCGATAAATACTTAAAAATAGTGGTTACTAATTCTAAAGGCTTCAAATCAGGCATTTTCTTAACAAATATTATTTCCAACCCTCATAATAACTTTGCAAAGTGAGTGCCATTATCCCCATTTTACAAATGGAACAAGTAAGGGTCAGGAGTGTTGGGTCCTCTTCTGAAGGCCTCAGACACAGCAACTGGCAGAGCCAGGAAAACGCAGGTGCGCTCCATGACAAACCATGCTCACTTTCCTACACACTGAACTGCTTCCCCAATGTCTACATGGTGCTTTTCTGTATAGTAATTGCCTCCTTGGCTTCAGTCAACAGTTCTCTAATGTAGGTATTACTATCCGTGTTTAAAAGAGAGGGAAACTGAGATTCAAGAAGATAAGTGACAGCTAAATGTCCCACAGGGAATAAGTGGCAATTCTCTTCCAATGGTACCACAGTGCACCTGCGCTAGAATTGAAAACAGAACTCCAACACCAAGTAAGATTCAAATTGAACTCAGTTGTGGTAGATCCTTAATCAGACACATTCCATTTAACTTTTTGCAAAGTCTGTTGCCATGGTTGTTAAGACCAGCATGCATTCCTTGAGATTACAACAATCTCACAGCTGACGATGCTAGAAATTGCATTGTGAGGTATCATTTTAAGGGGAGTGGAACCAAAAAACAAAAAAAAAAGAAAATTGTTTACAGCAATAAGCTTCAGCACCCAAGGCCAATGTTCCATTTGGAATTGTATTTAATTATTTTTACCTTTTGTAATAACCTATATGGAAAAAGAATCTGAAAAAGAATATATATATATATATATATATATATATATATATATAAAATGGAATCAGCTGTACACCTGAAACTAACACAACATTGTAAATCAACTATACTTCAATAAAAAAATTCTTTTAATAAATAAATATTTTTACCAATGTTCACTACTACTACTACTATTATTCTTATTAAAGAAGTACATGGTCTTTATAAAAGAAATGTTAAATATAGAAAAGTAGAAAGAAGATGCAGGAAACCCATAGTATCAGCATCCTAAGTCAACTGTAAGTATCAGTTTAGGGTTGGGGTTTTTTTTTCCTCTTTTTTTTTTTTTAAACATCTTTATTGGAGTATAATTGCTTTAAAATGTTGTGTTAGTTTCTGCTGTATAACAAAGTGAATCAGCTAAACGTATACATATATCCCCATATCCCCTCCCTCTTGCGTCTCCCTCCCACCCTCCCTATCCCACCCCTCTAGGTGGTCAGAAAGCACCAAGCTGATCTCCCTGTGCTACGTAGCTGCTTTCCACTAGCTATCTATTTTACATCTGGTAGTGTATATATGTCAATGCCACTCTCTCACTTTGTCCCAGCCACTCACTGTGTCCTCAGGCCATTTTCTATGTCTGTGTCTTTATTCCTGTCCTGTCCCTAGGTTCTTCAGAACCATTTTTTTTTTTTTAGATTCCACATATATGCATTAGCATAAGGTATTTGTTTTTCTCTTTCTGGCTTCACTCTGTATGACAGACTCTAGGTCCATCCACCTCACTAGGAGTAACTCAATTTCATATCTTTTAATGGCTGAGTAATATTCCATTGTATATATGTGCCACATCTTCTTTATCCATTCATCTGTCAGTGGACACTTAGGTTGCTTCCATGTCCTGGCTATTGTAAATAGAGCTGCAATGAACATTGTGGTACATGACTCTTTTTTTTTTTTTAACGTTTTTATTGGCATATAATTGCTTTACAGTGGTGTGTTAGTTTCTGCTTTATAACAAAGTGAATCAGTTATACATATATATATATCTATATCCCCATATCTCTTCCGTCTTGCATCTCCCACCCTCCCTATCCCACCCTTCTAGCTGGTCACAAAGCACCCAGCTGATCTCCCTGTGCTATGTAGCTGCTTTCCACTAGCTATCTATTTTATATCTCGTAGTGTATATATGTCAATGCCACTCTCTGTGTTCCAGCTTACCCTTCCCCCTCCCCGTGTCCTCAAGTCCATTCTCTAGTAGGTCTGCATCTTTATCCCCGTCTTGCCTCTAGGTTCTCCATGACTACTTTGTTTTTTTTTTTTTTTTTTATATTGCATATATATGTGTTAGCATACGGTATTAGTTTTTCTCTTTCTGACTTACTTCAGTCTGTATGACAGACTCTAGGTCCATCCACTTCACTACAAATAACTCAATTTCGTTTCTTTTTATGGCTGAGTAATATTCCATTGTATACATGTGCCACATCTTCTTCATCCATTCATCTGTCGATGGACACTTATGTTGCTTTCATGTCCTGGCTATTGTAAATAGAGCTGCAATGAACATTGTGGTACATGACTGTTTTTGAATTATGGTTTTCTCAGGGTATATGCCCAGGAGTGGGACTGCTGGGTCATATGGTAGTTCTATTTTTAGTTTTTTAAGGAACCTCCATACTGTCCTCCACAGTGGCTGTATCAATTGACATTCCCACCAACAGTGCAAGAGGGTTCCCTTTTCTCCACACCCTCTCCAGCATTTATTGCTTGTAGATTTTTTGATGATGGCCATTCTGACTGGTGTGAGGTCATACCTCATTGTAGTTTTGATTTGCATTTCTCTAATGATTAGTGATGTTGAGCATCTTCTCATGTGTTTGTTGGCAATCTGTATATCTTCTTTGGAAAAATGTCTATTTAGATCTTCTGCCCATTTTTGGATTGTTCATACAAGCTGCATGAGTTGCTTGTATATTTTGGAGATTAATCCTTTGTCAGTTGCTTCATTTGCAAATATTTTCTCCCATTCAGAGGGTTGTCTTTTCATCTTGTTTATGGTTTCCTTTGTTGTACAAAAGCTTTTATGTTTCATTAGGTCCCATTTGTTTATCTTTGCTTTTATTTCCATTTCTCTAGGAGGTGGGTCAAAAAGGATCTTGCTGTGATTTATGTCAAAGAGTGTTCTGCCTATGTTTTCCTCTAAGAGTTTGATAGTGTCTGGCCTTACATTTAGGTCTTTAATCCATTTTGACTTTATTTTTGTGTATGGTGTTAGGGAGTGTCCTAATTTCATTCTTTTACATGTAGCTGTCCAGTTTTCCCAGCACCACTTATTGAAGAGGCTGTCTTTTCTCCACTGTATATTCTTGCCTCCTTTATCAAAGATAAGGGGATAATATGTGCATGGTTTTATCTCTGGGCTTTCTATCCTGTTCCATTGATCTATATGTCTGTTTTTGTGCCAGTACCATACTGTCTTGACTACTGTAGCTTTGTAGTATAGTCTGAAGTCAGGGAGCCTGATTCCTCCAGCTCTGTTTTTCTTTGTCAAGATTCCTTTGGCAATTCGGGGTCTTTTGTGCTTCCATACAAATTATGAAATTTTTGCTCTACTTCTGTGAAAAATGCCATTGGTAGTTTGATAGGGATTGCATTGAATCTGTAGATTGCTTTGGGTAGTATAGTCATTTTCACAATGTTGATCCTTCCAGTCCAAGAACATGGTATATCTCTTTATCTGTTTGTATCATCTTTAATTTCTTTCATCAGTGTCTTATAGTTTTCTGCATACAGGTCTTTTGTCTCCTTAGGTAGGTTTATTCCTAGGTATTTTATTCTTTTTGTTGCAATGGTAAATAGGAGTGTTTCCTTAAATTCCCCTTCAGATTTTTCATCATTAGTGTATAGGAATGCAAGAGATTTCTGTGCATTAATTTTGTATCCTGCTACTTTACCAGATTCATTGATTAGCTCTAGTAGTTTTCTGGTAGCATCTTTACGATTCTCTATGTATAGTATCATGTCATCTGCAAACAGTGACTGTTTTACTTCTTCTTTTATGATTTGGATTCCTTTTATCTCTTTCTCTTCTCTGATTGCTGTGGCTAAAACATCCAAAACTATGTTGAATAATAGTGGTAAGAGTGGGCAACTTTGTCTTATTCCTGATCTTAGTGGAAATGGTTTCAATTTTCCACCATTGAAAATAATGTTGGCTGTGGGTTTGTCATATATGGCCTTCATAACATTGAGGTAAGTTCCCTCTATGCCTACTTTCTGGAGGGTTTTTATCATAAATGGGTGTTGAATTTTGTCGAAAGCTTTCTCTGCATCTATTGAGATGATCACATGGTTTTTATCCTTCAATTTGTTAATATGGTATATCACATTGATTGATTTGCATATATTGAAAAATCCTTGATTCCTGGGATAAACCCCACTTGATCATGGTGTATGATCCTTTTAATGTGCTGCTGGATTCTGTTTGCTAGTATTTTTTTGAGGATTTTTGCATCTATGTTCATCAGTGATATTGGCTTGTAGTTTTCTTTCTTTGTGACATCTTTGTCTGGTTTTGGTATCAGGGTGATGGTGGCCTCGTAGAATGAGTTTTGGCGTGTTCCTCCCTCTGCTATATTTTGGAAGAGTTTGAGAAGGATAGGTGTTAGCTCTTCTCTAAATGTTTGATAGAATTCACCCGTGAAGCCATCTGGTCCTGGGCTTTTGTTTGTTGGAAGAATTTTAATCACAGTTTCAATTTCAGTGCTTGTGATTGGTCTGTTCATATTTTCTATTTCTTCCTGGTTCAGTCTCAGAAGGTTGTGCTTTTCTAAGAATCTGTCCATTTCTTCCAGGTTGTCCATTTTATTGGCGTAGAGTTGCTTGTAGTAATCTCTCATGATCCTTTGTATTTCTGCAATGTCAGTTGTTACTTCTCCTTTTTCATTTCTAATTCTATTGATTTGAGTCTTCTCCCTTTTTTTCTTGATGAGTCTGGCTAATGGTTTATCAATTTTGTTTATCTTCTCAAAGAACCAGCTTTTAGTTGTATTGATCTTTGCTACTGTTTCCTTCATTTCTTTTTCATTTATTTCTGATCTGATCTTTATGATTTCTTTCTTTCTGCTAACTTTGGGGGTTTTTTGTTCTTCTTTCTCTAATTGCTTTAGGTGTACTGTTAGGTTGTTTATTTGAGATTTTTCTTGTTTCTTGAGGTAGGATTGTATTGCTATAAGCTTCCCTCTTAGAACTGCTTTTGCACCATCCCATAGGGTTTGGGGGGTCATGTTTTCATTGTCATTTGTTTCTAGGTATTTTTTGATTTCCTCTTTGATTTCCTCAGTGATCTCTTGGTTATTTAGTAGTGTACTGTTTAGCTTCCATGTGTTTGTATTTTTTACAGTTTTTTTCCTGTAATTGATATCTAGCCTCATAGCATTGTGGTCCAAAAAGATACTTGATACAATTTCAATTTTCTTAAATTTACCAAGGCTTGATTTATGACCCAAGATATGATCTATCCTGAATAACGTTCCATGAGCACTTGAGAAGAAAGTATATTCTGTTGTTTTGGGATGGAATGTCCTATAAATATCAATTAAGTCCATCTTATTTAATGTATCATTTAAAGCTTGTGTTTCCTTATTTATTTTCATTTTGGATGATCTGTCCATTGGTGAAAGTGGGGTGTTAAAGTCCCCTACTATTACTGTGCTACTGTCAGTTTCCCTTTTTATGGCTGTTAGCATTTGCCTTACGTATTGAGGTGCTCCTATGTTGGGTGCATAAATATTTACAATTGTTATGTCTTCCTCTTGGATTGATCCCTTGATCATTATGTAGTGTCCTTCCTTGTCTCTTATAATAGTCTTTATTTTAAAGTCTATTTTGTCTGATATGAGAATTGCTACTCCAGCTTTCTTTTGATTTCCATTTGCATGGAATATCTTTTTCCATCCCCTCACTTTCAGTCTGTATGTGTCCCTAGGTCTGAAGTGGGTCTCCTGTAGACAGCATATATATGGGTCTCTTTAATACATATATACATTATATATAGTTTTATATATCTCTTACAAACTTGTAATTCTTTATAACTTTACATCTTACACTGAATATTATAACATGGCCATAAACAGTACCAGGTTACTGGCCACTTAATTATCCATTGAGCATGTTTACCATGATTTGTATAATATTTTTCTCAACAGAATAGTCCTTTTAGCTTTTACCAATTGATCTCTGTTACGAAGAACACTGCAGGCAATTTCTGTTGTTGACATTGGTTATGACTCTGCAGTGGTTTTAAAATATATCCCAACCTAAACAAACTTACAAGCTTTTGTACAGCAAAGGAAACCATAAACAAAACGAAAAGGCAACCTACAGAATGCAAGAAAATATTTGCAAATGATGTGACTGACAAGGGCTTAATTTCCAAATTATACAAACAGCTCATACAACTCAACAACAAAAAAACAAAAACCCAGTCGAAAAATGGGCAGGAGACCTAAATAGACATTACTCCAAAGAAGAAATACAAACGGCCAATAGGCACATGAAAAGATGCTGAACATCGCTAATTATTAGAGAAATACAAATCAAAACTACAATTAGGTGCCACCTCACACCGGTCAGAATGGCCATCATTAAAAACTCTACAAATAACAAATGCTGTAGAGGGTGTGGAGAAAAGGGAACCCTCTTACACTGCTGGAGGGAATGTAAGATGGTGCAGCCACTGAGGAAAACAGTATGGAGGTTCCTCAGAAAACTAAAAATTGAATTACCATATGATCAGCAATCCCACTCCTGGGCATATATCCAGACAATACTATAATTCAAAAAGATACATGTACCCCTATATTTATAGCAGCACTATTCACAGTAGCCAAGACATGGAAACAACCTAAATGTCCATCAACAGATGAATGGATAAAGAAGATGTGGTACATATATACTACTCAGCCATAAAAAAAATCAAAATAATGCCATTTGCTGCAGCATGGATGCAACTAGAGATTATCATACTAAGTGAAGTAAGTCAGAAAGAGAAAGACAAATACCATATGCTATGACTTATATGTGGAATATAAAATATGACAGAAATGAACCTATCTATGAAACAAAAACAGAATCACAGACTCAGAGAACAGACTGGTGATTGCCAAGGTGGAGGGGCTTGAGGGGGCCATGGAGTGGAAGGTTGAGGTTAACAGATGTAAGCTTTTATATACAGAACGGATAAACAAGAAAGGCCTACTGTATAGCACAGAGAACTACATTCAATATCCTATGACAAACCATAATGGAAAAGAATATTTAAAAAAAGAAAGAATATAGATGTATACCTGAATCACTTTGCTGTACAGCAGAATTTAACACAGCATTGTAAATCAACTATACTTCAGTAAAAAATATTAAAACTGAAAAGTAAAAAAAGAACATTGCAATAGGCATCTTTATTCATAAAGTCTTCATTTTTTCAGACATTTCATTGGAGAGATACTCAGAAATGGAATTAATGATCATTTTTAAGATACTTGGTAGATGTTGTCAAATTATTTCTCTAAATGTATTTCCCAATTTTAATATCATCAGTATCATTTGAATATCCCAATTTCAACAAGTTTGCAGAAAATTTCCCAAAATATTCTCTGAAAAACTGTATGAGCCTATCTCATTCATTCTGAATTTAGCCATTGCACCAATTTATTCTGATGCTAGAAATCATCTTTGGCTCCAAAGGAAAAAACTGAAGATTTTTCAACAGATAATTAGTGTCCTCAAACCAGCACTGCCCTTTTAGCCATGTCCTTCCCTTCATTACTGCCTAATAGTTGGCACTGTGGAGAATGCAGCTGTAACCACAAACTCTTAAGCAGCAACCCATATATACAATATCTTTGGACAATCTGGTTCTGGATGTTCTTGCCAGTGGCAGGGACTTTGCAAAGCCTAGCCTTGTCCAACTTGATCAATAGCTGATCTTCCATGAAGCAACTGTCGCTTGGGAAGGATCAAGTTATATGCCTTCCCTTTGGAAATTCTTTTCCCCATAAAATTTTCCAATGTCAGGATAGCTTGGAAGAAATATACCTTAAAAGAGATGAAGTTAGGGCTTCACTGAGTCTTCAAAAAGGAGGGCTGATCTCTGCAAGGAGAGAGAGAACTTTATTCACCAGAATCCTGCTCTGGGCTGGGGAGTCGGAGGAGTAGTCCCAGGATAGATAAAGAGGAAAGGAATGATGGAGAGGCAAGGAACACAGAGTTAGGGTCAGAGACTGAGAATCAGAGATTGAATTGGAAATGGAAAGAGGGGAAATTTTTTTATGTCTTTGGACAGATGGATGAATGAAGAAAAAATTTAATATATTTTGCTGAATGAAATAAGGTGTAAACCTCTGGAGTAGTCCTTCAAGAAAAGATAGTAAATATCCACATCATTTTCCAGTCTTTAGAGTTAAATTGATAGTGGTTTGGGGTGGTGGCAGTGAGCTGTACTTATTGGGCTGTTTTTAATGTGTAACCTGGCAAGAGCAGGTCTCCAGGTGACTCACCTGTACTTAAGTTATATGACTATTTCTCAAGGAAACCACTCTGTCCGAACTGGGCCTTCACCAAAGTTCACATACTTTATAAGCCGATATGCTCCTGTCAACTTTCACCTCTCTCATCAAATTGCCAACCCCAAGGTTATGAATTTCACTTGTGAAACACAGAATCTCTCTTTTGCTATCCAGATATTAACTTAAGCCCTGACCACATCTCCCAACTATCACCCCCATTTTCACATTTCTTCCTAGTATGGGCTTTGCTATCCTATCTGCCCTACATGCACTCCCATAGCATTTCCCCCTGGCCTGATTGCTAGTATTTGGCTCCATAGCTTTAGTTGGCCTAGGCAGCTAGCAACAGTCTATGCAGCAGAAATAGCATACCAATCACACAAAAAAGGGAAGATAAATTCATAAAAAGACTTTTGATTGCCGTACATCATTTTGACAAATTACAAATCAGAAACCTAGAAGTCAAGTTAGAATTTCAATATCATCTTCTTAAGCTTTTACATTAATAGTCTATCCAACACTCAATAGGAGTAGAGTCACATCTTATTTGAAGGTTAGTTTCCAGTGTTTGTTTCAGGTAAAAATTCAATATAGAAAAAAATAGGGGGCTTCCCTGGTGGTGCAGTGATTAAGAAGCCACCTGCCAATGCAGGGGACACGGGTTCGAGCCCTGGTCCGGGAAGATCCCACATGCCGTGGATCAACTAAGGCCATGAGCCACAACTACTGAGCCTGCGCTCTAGAGCCCGTGAGCCACAACTACTGAGCCCATGTGCCACAACTACTGAAACCCGCGTGCCTAGAGCCCGTACTCTGCAACAAGAGAAGCCACCGCAATGAGAAGCCCACGCACTGCAACGAAGAGTAGTCCCTACTCACCGCAACGAGAGAAAGCCCGAGGGCAGCAATGAAGACCCAGTGCAGCCAAAAATAAAATAAATAAAATAAATTTTTAAAAAGAAAAAAATACTACTCTTGAAATTCCTTAAATCATCCATTTTTTTCATTGTTTTATATAATTCTTTAAGATTTGTTATTTATTTGTTTTATTTATTTTTGGCTGTGTCAGGTCTTGGTTGGGGCACACGGGATCTTTTGTTGCAGCACACAGGCTCTTCGTTGCGGCATGTGGGCTTCTCTCTAGTTGTGGTGTGCTGGTTTTCTCTTCTCTAGTTGTGGCACGTGGGCTTAGTTGCCCCGCGGCATGTGGGATCTTAGTTCCCTGACCAGGGATCGAACCCACATACCCTGCATTGGAAGGCGGATTCCTTATCACTGGACCACCAGGGAAGTCCCTATAAAATATAATTCTTCAACAACTGTAGAAGCCAAAAATACCCAGTTTTTCTTCTAGGATTAGAATGGATCACCAGTATTTCAGTTGAGCACCAGAGAAAATCATTAGCATGTGTTTAGAGGCCAGGTTATAGACAAAAATATAAACTGTGTCTTAAACTCTAGACGTAGAATTAGCATGGCAAGATGCTCCCGCTAGAAGAGGCACACAGCAGCTTGGAGAGACACTTAGGAACACCAGAATTACAGCTTACAATTCACAGTCACTCTGAGGTATAAGCTCACTGAGTGTAAACGTAAGCAGAAATATTATGCATCAGAATAGTTATATCTACTCCTAGACTAAAACAAAGGTGTTAAGTCCATTCATTCATTTATTCCAGAAATGCACACCATATTCCTACTCTGGACCAACTATCGTGTTGGGTACCACAGCAGTTAAAAGAGGAAAGAGATATTTTCTTGATTCTCTAGGAGCTCATTGTCTGGTGAGAGACAAACACTTGAGCCAATATTGATAATATTTGATAAATTTTTATCAGAACTCACCATTTATCAATTCTGATAAAAAGAGAAGTATGAATTTATGGGAGCACAGTGGGAGAGCCTATGAACCCTACCTGGAATGGATTATGGTGGTAATCACAGGAGCTTCAGAGAAGAGGCTCAATGATGATAAATTTACAATTCTCAGTGCAAAAAAAGGGCCGGTAGCTCCTACTCTAAAGATAAAGAATATATAATTCATGCCATGTTTTCTCCAAAAACAAAGCTCGCAATCTTCCTAGTACTATTGGTTCATCCTTTCGTATATTCGATCACTTAATTTTTCAAGCACTACACTGTAGAGATTAGAGTATGGGCTCCAGAGTCCTTCAGCCTGGATACCGTGTGTAAATTTGGCAATTACCCAAGCTCTCTAAATCTCATTACCTCCTCTTTAAAATGTGAATAATACCCACATCTTGGGAATGTTTTAAAAGTTGAGATGATACATGCAAAGCCCTTAACATAGTCCCTAGATCGGAATAAAGGGTCAATTAATATGCCTGTTATCAGTGACTGTGCTGTTTTTAAAGATGACTAGGGACTCTGGGAAAAAGTAGAGGGGATTCTAAGCCACGGGAAAAGCTTATGCAAACAAACACAGTGAACAAAACACACCATGTGTTAAGGGAACGAGACAGTTCAGTTTGGTGATTGTGAAGTGTGTGTGATTGAGGGGAGTGGCAAGTGATGAGATTGAAAAGATAAGTCGGGTCCAGATTGTGAAAGACCTTGTAAACCATATGAATGAGTTTGAACTTTATGCTGCTGCCAAGGAGAAGACAATGGAGATCTTTAAGCAAGGAAGCAACATGATGCCATTGTTTTTAGGATGAAAACTCTCGCAGCAAATCATGTAAGAGACTGGAGAGAGGAGAGATAGAGACAGGGATATTGGTGGGGAATGTCTGTAATAATCCTGGAAAGACAAATCCAGGATGGTGGGAATGAGTGGTAAATGAAGTAGAATTGAATTTGAGGGATACTACTAAGGTAGGATTAACATAACATAGGGATTCATCAAATGTAAGGAACAAGAGGAAAGAACGATTCTAGAATGACTCTAGCTACAGTTAAGAAAGACAAGAAAACAGAGGCACAGTGATTGTGTTGGTCAGAGAAGTAATACATGTATGCAAAACATGCTGGTGGAACTGTTGAACAGGCAGTTGAAAACTGGGTCTGGAGTTCATTGCAAAGTCCTGAGCTAAAGATTTAAATTTGGGAATCATCAGAAAATAGTAAGCAGTGAAAGCTCTGGGAATGATTCCAGGAAGAGGAGTTCAACATGCTATCTTCTTAGTCTATTGCATTACTTTCCCTGGTATTCACTCTTCTGAAATGAAGCGAAGCATAATCTATGTCACATGGTCTCCAAAAACAAGGTCTTCAAGCCATCCTAGAGGTATCCAATTTTCACCACATTTTTATTCCACAAAATGCAACAATGGTTAGATCACCTCGCTTTCTAATGCAGAGGAAGTGTCCGATGGCATTGAATTAATCAAAAGAAACATGCGTCTTGGACTTTTGAGGCTTTGTTACCTCTTGAAGATGGACAGAAACCGTGGCTTCTTACCACAAGTAATTCACCTCAACTTTGCTCAGCCACAAAATGTTCGGAAAACTAAATTGCTCATTTTTTTTTTACAAGGCAAGAATGAACTCATCTTCAGAAATTAACTGCATACACATTGACCAGAAAGCTCATCTTTTCCTTACAGAAATCAAGGTTACTGCCCCCTTACCTTCATCTTCCTCTTAAGACTTTGGAGATAGAGTCTTCTCTACAGAGAAGTTTAAATTCTTTATTGTATCCCAGGTCCATATGACTTTGTATGACTCTTCTAGGACTAGAAATTTTGATTGTAGATGTCTCTAAAGGGCTGGTGAACTAGAGTGGTGCCTAGTTCCACCTTAGGCATCAGCCCTAGGCCAGTTATTTGAAGCAAATGAATGACCAAACACCATCATTTTTTTAAAAATAGTTCACCATTAACCTTGGTTGAGTGTAAAGAATTTATGGGCAGGAGCATTATTAGAGAATCTCATGCCTCATCACCCTCAAGCTAAATGTTGGGCAAAAAAGAGGGTGCAGACTACCAAGGATGCCTGCAAGTTGACTGATGGGCAAGATTAATCAGAATGGCTTGGTGGTTTCCTCCTTGCCCAACAGACCATATCTTGTTAACAATAGGAGCCTGTTACACCAAATCACCAATGAAAGAACATAGAATTAAAAATTTAGAAACCCTGGATTCACATCCCAGCTCCTACCCTGAACAAATCAATTAAATTTTCTAGGAGGTCGGTGTCTCTATTTGTAAAACAATCGAACCACCTTTAGAGTATTTTTTAAGCATTAACAGGATAATAAATAATAATAAATATTAAAAAACCAGCATGGTGTCAAGTAAATAAAGACTTGCCCCAAATATCAATACTGGATCTGGATAAGAGCTTGGGGTAAATAAGATTATGGTCTGCTTATATCAGGTGTTGAGTCCCTGTCCAAGACTTAGTGGGGTGGATCCACTGAAGTCACATATCTTGGGTAACATTAGATAGAGGGTGTAGAAGACCCATCTTCATGTTAACCATCAGCAAATACATTCTCATTTGGGTGACTAGACGATTCAAGACTTTTAAGTAGTTTCTCTTCTGACTGATTTTTCAGGTACTCCACAAGAAAACGTACCCTTACCACAATACACACACAAAAGCTATAATCAGCCAGTCACACAACTACTGAAGTGAAGAAAAAACTTGGTTTTTCTATACTTGCAGAACTTGAGACAGAAAAGGTAGAGCATACCCCAGATTTAGTAAAGTTTTGTGTAGACAGCTAGCTGCCTCTGAGACTCCAAGCTAGAGTTGTCTTAATATTTATTATAATAATAGTATGCATGACCAATATCTTGCATAAGTTGTAAACCTATTTCATTCCCTAGGGAATTAGACTATGTATATTTCCCTCGCTGGTGTAAAATTTTGTTGGAGGAAAATCCCAGAGAAGTTCCACTGAACACAAAGAAATGAAGAGAGCAAACTTGACAAATAAACCAGCTTGTAAAAAGTCAAAGGACATTTAAGGGAGGTTGCCAAGATAAACAGCATAGGTTCAAAGAAAAAAAAAAAAAACACTTAAAATGAATTAGTATTTTAGAGCTCAATCTCATAGCGCAGTATATATCGCTCTCCTTATATATTATAATGAAATCAGCATATATTTAGCAGATACTCACCAATGGGAAATTGACTTCTGGGGCCCACCTGCCATTCACCCCACAGCTTGCTACTGATACAAAGGAAGATTAATGTACCTGTTCACACAGAACCAGTGGAGGAGGTTTGAGGTTGCATCTTATTCATGACCAAATTCTCTCCAGCCAACCATGCGACTTCCTGGAACCATCTGTGAGAAGCTGTGGACTTTGTCATCCTGGGCCATTTATCCAGGCATAATGTTTAATTAGTGCGCACAAAGTTGATGTGAAAGGCTTGGCAGCTCATCCCCTCACCCCTGTTGGGTTCATTGCCTCATTAGAAAAGCCCTGGATGGCTGACCAGCCAGACAAAACTAACAAGCACATTTTTCTAACTATCCACAATAGCAGTAACTAACATTTTCATAAAGATTTAAGGTTTACGAAATGCTTTTATGTATGCAATGTTCTCTGTGGCAGTATAGCTGACAGAGCACTAGACCTTGGATTTGGAAGTCCCAAGTCTAAATTCTGATTCTGCCATTAGGTGACATTGGGAAAAGTATTCTGTCCTCTTCATGTCTCAGTTTTCTCCTCTGTGAAATGCCTGAACGGGAGGGAGTTGTTTGGATTAACTGAGATAGTACATGTGGAAATAAATATGCCTTTGCTGGTGTTCAATGATTATTATTGTACCTCAATCTACTGCCTTCCAGCTTCCCCATCCATTTAGCTTAAATGGTCTGCTGTGCATCTGAAGAGATGGACCCCAGACAGACCTCTGTGTATATTTGACAGCCAATGACTATAGAGGTCAAATGAAAAGTCTATAATAGGAGATTCAGGTGGGAAAAGTGGAGTGGAAGAGAGTGTCAGGTAGATTTACCTGTCTTCAGATAAGATCTCATTGGCAATCCAGACCTCCTAGAAATTATTTTCTAGCTAAACAAGATTCTTATTGGTTGCTAAGCCAACATGGTTAGACTGTGTCCATGTGGACAAAGGAAATGCTTTGGACGAAACATGGAAGACTGTTCAAGTCTGACTCTAGAATAGAGATCTTGCCTCTTGCATCTTTCCTTTCCCCATGTTCTGTTTCCAAACTCCACCGAGTCCTGAGCTCCCTCAAGAAAAGGGAGATGGAACTCCTCCAGGAACTGTATTTGCAGGAAAGAAGTGATTACCTCTCCGATCTTTCACGGCCAAATAAATATTTACTAAGTAACGACACACAGTGTACATTAAAATTAATGCTTCGCACAGCTTTGGAAATATCTGTCATATCTGTCAATGTTTCAATAGCTCCATGACGGTGGATGGCTCTGCTGTCTCTCCGTGAGAGCTGCCATTTTCCCAACTGTGCTCAGCTGGAGAGCAGGCCAGATGACACACTCAGAGCTGGAGGACGGGCAGCTAAGCAGGGGAAAGCTCAAGGGAGAGAGGACAAGCTTATAAAGTTTATGTTCAGTGAGGTCTGCGGCTATGCTACAGTATTTGGGGAGAGTAATTTAATGGCGATTTCAAATAAAGAAAAGGACCTGCACCTAATAGGGACATCCGTGTTTATAGACTATTAATAAAAGAACGCTGGAGAAAACTGACAATCATCTTTCCTTGGTTAAATAGCCTATGCAGAGCGACGCCTTCTGTATTTCAAGTTGTCGCCAGCCCAAGGGTTTAAGAAGGGACAGTGTGCACTTAAAAGATATTGATGCACATGTTCCTCCAAGTGTCATTCACACCCAACGCCTGTGCAGCATGGAGATATTTGGACCCAGGGAATTTTATTTTAGTGCTTTCCCCTCTTCTAGGAACAGTGTCAACTCCTGACACTAATCTGGCTGCTGAAGAGATGGCTTCCAGTTTCATTAATGGTATATTTATGATCCCTTTAAAATGCCAGTGATCTATTCTTCTTGGAAATATACACACAACCATTTAGAAGCCAGAGTTTTCAGCCATTACTCTTTCCATTGGCACCTGGGGTCCTACTGCGGTGACTCACCAGGACATGGAAGGAAATTTGACCAGCTATGTGGGGATAGTGAGAGAAGTAGATCTGGAGAGCTGTAGAAAAGGAGACATGAAGAGGTGCAATGGGAAGTAGCAAACAGAGAGGTATGTGTTACACAGTTGACTACATTTCCCTCCCCCATTCAGAAATGAATTGGTGACATTCCTGAATGTGCTGGTATGCCTTGCTTCATTCCAGCTGTGTTTTCTCTGTGACTCATACATTAGGGTCTCATCTCTTCAGCTCTAATACGTGAGTGGTCCAGTTTAACATCAGTGCTGGCTTCCTGGTTTTTTTTCCTTAGAAACACACACTTCTTTTTGTGAGGAAGAAAGCCAGTCCTCTCTAGCAATAGGTTTATCAAGGGCTATACTTCCCCATGAAAGGTATGTTGCATCATAAAAACGGTATTGGAAATTATTACAGGAGGTCTATCTCAAATACTTCTTGAAATTACCTGAGTGTTTGAAATATGCTTATTATTTCAGTATAAATTGCAGAGAAACTTGCATGTATAATTCCAACATTCAGAATTAGCATAGGTCTTAGTTTGGCTTTCCCCAAAGCAAAACCTGAGGTAAGGATTCTTGCAGGGGAGACCTACTGAAGAAATATTCTCAGGAGAAACTGGGAAGGGCAGAGAAATCAGGACAGCACAGAGAAAGAAGTCAATCATGGTGTGAGCTCAGGGGAAGTTCCAGCATCGATCTGAACTTGCGACGAGCTCTGGAGGATAAATAATGCTGCAGAGTTTTTTCAACTTTGAGGAAAGGGACCTGGGATTTCATACTCCTGACCCAGTAAACCACCAGCTCCAGGATACCCCTGAGGAATGTAAACTACCGAGCACTATGGATCTCGGAAGGTCAGGGCACAGAGTGTCCAATGGCCCAAGGCTAGTCCTCTCCAGAAGGTTGATGGTGTGAACTGTTAGGAGCACACCATACAGGAGCTTGGGGATGGTATCTGAGGGCATCTGTGTGGAGCACCAACAGCATCCACTGTGACATATGACCATAGGATCATTTATTCTCAAAGCAATCATTGAGTGCCCGCTATGTGCCAGGTACTGAACTTAGAAAAATAAACAAGAAACGATTTCCTGAAAAAGCTCAACAGCTAGAGGAAGAGACAGGGGAAGAGGTCACAAAGTATCATGTGTTTGGTGCTTTGAGGGATAAAAGTGCTATGAAATCACAATGAATCAGTGCCTAACAGTCAAGGGGGATGTCACTGCAAAACTTCAGAGAGGACGTAATTTTAAACATTGGACACTTTTGAACAAGTAGAACTCTAAATCATTGCAAAAGGATGAAGTTCTACACACTTCGCTTTGCTGAGCTCTGCTCAAGCCCTGCATTACTGTTGTTTTTTTCTGAGACATTCATTAAATATTCACCCAGAAAACATTTACAGAGAACTTGATATGTTCCAGGAACAACAATAGGCACTGGGGAGAAAAAAGGAACAGCCCCAACCCCTAGAGGAGCTCACATCCTGAGCTCATCATTTCCTATCGTGGAAATTCAGATCTCCCATCTGAAAAATAAGGGTTATAAACCCTGGATACCTGTCTATACCCAAAAATGATACATGAAAAATATGAGCTCAGTGGAAAGGCTTCAAATAATTAAGATCTCAGAAGTCTCCAGAAAAGAAACCAACAAGCAATGTTTCTTTCTCTCATCTTGGTGGGAGATACGGGCACAGTTTGCCACAGACTTAATCTCAGCTCTTAGAATGAGTGACTTATCCCCAGTGAAATATCCCAAATGTCTTCATATATGCCCAACAAATAAAAATAAAAAGTAAATGAATCTTAAGTTCCCTGGGATAGTCACTAGCACAGGCAGTCAAGGGAAACCACATAAAAGAAAGCATCAGAATGAAGGATGGTGACACCCAGGGCCCAGATGTGGATGTGACTGCCAACAGAAAATGAAGAAGGAAAGCAAATAATGTAGAGGAAAGTCAAGTCCTAAGTGATTCTCGTCCGCATGTCATCTGCCCTAGTCCACCAACTGTGATGCTGTCCTTTGGCCAATCCAAATCTTGCCCAAACTTCCTCAGACAGCCAGGTTCTACCTCTTCAATGAAATAATCTAAACCCTTCTCTTAATTCTAATTGTTCTTAGGTCTACACCACTCATGGACCCAATCCTTGCTAATCATCTGGCCTTATTTCTTGCCTCATCTCCAGCAAGTATGTAAACTCCTTGAAGGTAAAAATTCTTACTTTTCAATCTCTCCAAGCTGAGTGCAAGGCAAATAAAAGAAGTCAAAACTCATGCTTGTTAATGGAGGACTAAGCAGAGTCTCCTCAGACTCCAAGTATGCCCTCAAATTCTGAAGGGCAAGGCAAAACTGGGTGCAGGGAGATTGCATATTGGCAACGATGCAGGTGAGTCATCAAATTTAGCAAGATTAGCGTAGGAACGAAACAGAACAGGCTGAAATCAGGAGCTGACTCCAGTGAAAAAGATGACAACCCTTATCAAAGGGTTGACAAAAAGCAAAGGGCAAGAGTCAATTTGAGGAGTAAGTCAAGATCAGAGCTGGCAGGGACGGAAAGGCAAAAAGTTAGAGAAAAAAATCTGAAAGTTAGATCGGCCTCCTTAAAAAAATTTATTTTCGGGATTTCCCTTGTGGCGCAGTGGTTGAGAATCCAACTGCCAATGCAGGGGACACGGGTTTGATACCTGGTCCAGGAAGATCCCACATGCCGCGGAGCAACAAAGCCTGTGCGCCACAACTACTGAGCCTGCGCGCCCTAGAGCCTCCACACCACAACTACTGAGCCCACATGCCACAACAACTGAAGCCCACACACCTAGAGCCTGTGCTCCGCAACGAGAGAAGCCACCACAATGAGAAGCCCGCACACCGCAATGAAGAGTAGCCCCTGCTCACTGCAACTAGAGAAAGCCCACACAACAACGAAGACCCAATGCAGCCAAAAATAAATAAATAATAAATAAAATAAAATAATTTTTGACATACAAAAACTATACATAATTAATGTATACACCTCGATGAATTTGGAGATAAGTTTGGTGAAACTATCACCACAACCTATGCTTTAAACCTACCCATCACTTCCAAATTTCCTCCTGCCCTCTTATTTATTATCATTATTATTATGTTTATTATTTTGTGATAAGAACACTTAATGTAAGACCTACCATTTTAGCAAATTTTTAAGTGCACAATACCGTATTGTTAATGCTATGCTGCATAGTAGGTATCTAGGACTTACTCATCTTGTATAATCAAAACTTTGTACCCTTTGACTCACACCTCCTAGTTTCCCCCTTCTCTCAGCCTCTGGCAGCCATATTCCACTCTCTGCTTCTATGAGTTTGACTATCTTAGATTTATCATGTAAGTGGTATCACATAGTATTTGTCCTTCTGTGTCTGGTTTATTTCACTTATCATAATGTCCTACAGATTCATCCATATTATTGCAAATGACAGGATTTCCTTATTCTTTAAGGTTGAATAATATTCCACCGTGTGTGTATGTGTGTGTGTGTCTTGGCTATTGTGAAAAATGCTACAATGGACATTGAAGTGCAGATATCTCTTCTAGATCCTGATTTCAATTCCTTTGGGTATATACTCATAAGGGGGATTGCTAGATCATACAGTAGTTCCATTTTTAGTTTTTTGAGGAGCCTTCGCATTGTTTTCTATAGTGGCTGCACCAACTTACATTCCCACCAAAAGTATACGACATATCTCCACATTCTCACCAACATTTGTTACATTTTTGTTTTTTGATAAAAGCCATCCTAACAGGTGTGAAGGAAGCTACTGTCCTTTTCTGATGACAAAGTTTCCACTCAGTAATCACTGTTGAATTGTGTTGATGGCCGCCTCAAAGAATGAGGGATTACATGTCTCCATAGCTCATATGAAATTCCGTCTTTGAGAATAAAAATCTTAAAGGTTACAACAACTCTCTGATCTCCAAGTTAATCTGCTGAAAAGTTTACAGAAACTAGAAAATGGCTATGCCCAAGAAAAAGAACATTTGTGCCACATATGTGAACAATTTATCAAGATATTTCTTTTGTTTCAAATGAGTATCTTTGACTTTTTTATAGGAATAAGGGTAAAAATTGGTAGAAATTAGCTGAAAGTAGGGGGGGAAAGCACTACAGGAAGTAGAAAAATTGAATACCTAGATCAGTACTATCTGCAGGATCTTCTGTGATAATGAAAATCTTTTGTATCTGCACTGTCCAGTCAATACGGTGGCCACTAGCCACATGTGGTTATCAAGGACTTGAAATGTGACTAATGCAACTGAAGAGAAACTGAATTTTTTATATTTTCTTTAATTCTAATTTATATTAAAATAGACACATGTGGCTAATGGCTCCCACAATGGACAGTGCTAATCTAGATCATCAGCTTAGAAGGATGAAGAGAAAACAATAAAAGAATGAGGTGGAAAGAAGAGAATAGAAAAGAAAAATAATGACGAAGGTTGAGAAAGTAATGTGAATGGGTAACACAGTTGGTCAATAGATGGAAAGAGTGAATGAGACCATCTGGGAGATCTGTTTTTATTTAGGAGAAGATGTGTTGCTAGGAGATACATCAGCCTAAGACCGGAGTTAAAATAGCTTAGCTAGGAGAGGTTAGATTGGCAAGAGGCCTTGTCAGGAAATATCAACCAGTTTCTACAATCTGCAAGGATGTTGAGTTAAGAACTCCTTCCATGTTCAACTTCCAGGCTCCTAAATAAAGCCATGTGCAGTATCTGTTTCAGTTTAGATTAGGCCAAGGAATATCCCTAAAAGTCACTTTATTTGATGCTACTTCCCAAGAAATGATAGTTCTCATTATCTGAAAGACAGCTCTGATCATTTCAGTCTTAAACCCCAGAAAAGAACACTTTAGAGACTGACACTTATCCTTGAGTGCATTTCATTGATTTACCAAATATGTAAAGGTTTATAGCACTTTGTCCATCAATCCAGAAAAGCAGATGACTTTGCTTCTCATTGGTGAATGTGGAACTCTCCACCTAGACCATAGGTCCAAACATAGACCAAACAAACCAACCCACCTTGCTCCTGTTCAGTCAGAGACATTTTCTGAACACTGGGAGAGTCACCCAATGGAGTCTCAATGGAGTCCCATTGAGGTCACTAAAAATATCAAGGGTGGGGAAGTTCCTGCAGAAGAACAAGAAGAAACATGCTTTCTTTTTTCTTTAAACATAGGAAGCTGCTCCCAGATCAAGTCATTTGCATTGTTTATTTTCTACCTTCCCCTTGAGTAGGCTATGCCCATCTGACTATTACGTTTATATGGTACACAAAAAAGCTACCAAGTGGAGGAAAAGTAACTAGTATCTTCATGGAGCTAAATTATTTAGGAAACCTTTCTAAACCCTTATTTCCTTGATCAGCAGATCATCCTTATTTTGCAGAAGAGACAACTGAGCCTCCCAGGAGAGGGTAGTCTGCACAAGATTACCCAGCTGGTGAGTGGGAGAGATAGGGTAGCCCGGGTCTGCTTCAGCCAAATCTTATATGAAAGCACCTAATCCAGGGTCTGACTCTTAGTCTTAGGAATTGCTTCCTGCCTTCCTCAAGAACACACACACAACAAAATCCAAACTCCTCAGGCCAAAAGAGAGTTTTCAGACTACAATACCTAAAAATCACTGGCAGGTGAGCAAAGAGGCACCAGGACATTAAGATGCTCACAGTTACGTCCACTGTGTGTGAGACACAGCCCTGGCAAATTTTGATGAGAGGTGAGAAGAGGGATTTAGGCAAAAAATGACTTCTAAGTAAAAGAAAGAAGAAAAGGGCAAGAAATGTTATTACAAATCTGAAATTTGAGTTGGTCATTTCAGGTCTGAATTCGTGGCTGGTTGGTAAGTAGAGCTATCCTCTGACCATGTTCCAAACAATGAGCTAAGAATTTTGCAAACAGTTTCCTTTGAAAAAAAAAAAAAAAAGGAATTCCCTGGCGGTCCAGTGGTTAGGACTCCGCTCTTTCACTGCCAGGCACCTGGGTTCGACCCCTGGTTGGGGAACTAAAATCCCACAAGCCAGGTGGCGTGGCCAAAAAAGAAAAAGTTGATTTTGTAGTGGTTGTGATGGACTCTCCAGCATTTATTTGTCCTGAGATGATTGGTCTATACCAGTTATGATAATTCCATCCTTGTTACCAGTCATTAATTTGTGAATAAGCTGCTAATCCAGTGGTCTTCAGATAAAATTTCCCTTGCTCCTAAGCCACAGACACTGGAATGTGTGGCCTCTACTTCCCTTCAGAAAGTAGTGAACCCTGAAGATGATAATGCTGAAAGATGGAAAGAACATTAGAGTCATTGAATCTCACAATGGCATCCACTGTGCCTTTGAATTTCTAGCAATGTGAAATAGCCAGTTATCTTACTGTTGGAATGTCTGTTACTTGTAGTCAAAATTATCCCAACTGATGTAGTCTATTAGCCTCATTTAAAGACAAGAAAAGTGGGGCTTGGAGACATTAAGCAACCAAATCACACAGGTAATAAGTAGCCAAGCTGGGGTTTGAGCACATATCCATCTGATGTAAAAGCGCAAGATCTTTTGTTTCATTTGGTTTTGGCCACACCATGTAGCTTGTGGGATCTTAGTTCCCCGACCAGGGACTGAACCTGGGTCCACAGCAGTGAAAACCCACGTCCTAGTCACTGGACCACTAGGGAATTCCCAAAGCTCGAGATCTTAACCACAAAACAAACTGGACTCACTTGCCCAAGTGACTTGGTCACTGACAATCACTTTACCAAAAATCTCTTTACTTCACATTAGAAAAGTGACATACTTAACAGTCACCAGTAAATTACTTGACCAATTCCCTTTTTAGACCTACCAGTCCTGTTTCTTATGTATTACTCTTTTTTTTTTTAATTTATTTATTTAATTTATTTATTTTGGCTGTGTTTGGTCTTCGTTGCTGTGCGCGGGCTTTCGCTAGTTGCTGCAAGAGGGGGCTACTCTTCGTTGCGGTGCATGGGTTTCTCATTGCGGTGGCTTCTCTCGTTGCAGAGAACGGGCTCTAGGCACGCTTATGTATTACTCTTATATTTTTCATTCAAATACAAATTCATGCCCTCAAGGAACTCAACATTGAGTCCAGTGGTGCCCGATTCTTTTTGTACTTGTGATACACTCTTTTTTCTTTCTTTTTTTTTTTTGCCACACTGCGCAGCTTGTGGGATCTTAGTTCCCTGACCAGGGATTGAATCTGGGCCCGTGGCATTGGAAGCACAGAGTCCTAGGCAATAGACCGCCAAGGAATTATCTGTGATACACTCCTAAATACTAGAAATTTGGGTGTGCATTTGAAGGGTTTAAGTTTCCTTCATCAATCACAAAGCACTGTCTCACTGTTGGGATAGAACTGTGGACTGGCTTCACATAAATTTCTGATCTCTATTCATTCCTGGCCTTCTGTTGATAATTCTTACCTTTCCCTGTAGCAAATAACACCCTGTTTTATACCACATTGCACAACTTGCTCAGCTCATCATACCTTCTGACAGAAGTCACTATAATAAATGTGTATACTCAGTTGTAGCAAAAATAAGCCTCACACTTGGAGCCGATGTTGGTAGTGTATCAGGGGAAGATTCATTATCTATCTGCCAACCTTAACACAACAGCCAAGAATCACTGATCTGTTTAAAGAGACAGATTTGTAAACAACTAATTACAACATAGTCTAAGGGATTCTAGAAAGAGAGGTTAATGCAGAGGATGGAACAACTTATTCTTCCTAAGGGGTTACCAGAGAAGGCTTCACAGAAATGTGAAATTTTGAGCTGGACCTTGAAAGATGAATAGAGTTATGCCTACCTGAGAAGGCAAGTTGGATGGAATGTGGAGAAGAGGATTCCAGGTGAAGGGAATACCTGGGCAAAGTCATGGTGGCATGACATTTCCTGTTGTAGTCACAGAAGAGAGGGTTGACCAGTGAAGCTGAGCACTGCTTGGATCAATACTAGGAGAGGGACTTCCCTGATGGTCCAGTGGTTATGACTCCGTGCTCCCAATGCAGGGGGCCCAGGTTCAATCCCTGTTCAGGGAACTAGATCCTGTATGCCACAACTAAGAACCCACATGCCTCAACTAAATATCCCGCACGCTGCAATGAAGATCTCGCATGCCACAACTAAGACCCGGTGTGGCCTAAACAAACAAATAAATAAATATTTTTAATAAATATTAAATAATAAATAATAAAAATAATAAATAATAAATAAATATTTTTTAAAAAAATACTAAGAGAGAGTGTCAGTCAGTCCATGCCCAACAATAAGGAGAAGAGAGCCTTGTAAGGACACCTATGAACTTTAAAATAGAAATAATAATTATTTAATCATAATAATCAAAAATTAATAATAATTATTTATTATTAATAATAATTATTATTATCCCTAGATATATAATACACCCCACACTTTAAAAGAAGTTTTGCATGTATTATCTAAGTTGGCATTTACAATGACTCATTATCATTTACACTATTCTTCAGAAAGGTTGGATGTCTTGCTGATAACCACACAGCATATACTCAGCTTAAACTTTAAGTAAAATGTTGATTCCATCTCCCCTTCAGCAAGAGCTGAGCATCTCCCCTTGAGCACCTCAAAAACTAATCGTCATGGGGAAATTAACATGCACATTTATACTAATACCAATGAACAGAAGACAATTGCTGAGTAAATCAAGAAATTGGGACAATAGTACATTGCTTATATTCTCCAAAATTGCACTCTTCTAATAAAAAAAAAAGAAAGAAACATTGTGAGTGTATCTAAGATGGAAACGGTAATATTTCTCTAAATTTCAAAATTGTTCATTTTATATTTAAGAGTATTGCTGTCTAGATTACAAAGTAATTTACACTCATTTTATAAAATTTGAGGAAAAAAATTTGAGGAAGAAAAGCTCACTTTAATCCAATCATCTGTTTATATTTTGATGCATTTTTTGTTTCTGTGTATCGATGTTATGTATATACATATGTAACTCACTGGCCACCAATTTCTTTCTCAGATTGCTCATCCACAGAGGTGGAAGAGAAGACAAGCAGACTATCTGAATTATGTAAAACACTTCATGCTGAAGAAGCCACAAAATAGGATTGTTAGGATTGCGACTTTGAGAAAAGTCTCACTATTGGAGCAAGCAGAGTACAGGGAGGAGAGCTTGACCCAGTTCAACTGAAGACAGCTGAACACTGAAAGCATATTTAAGCTGCTGGTCCTTCTCAAACCCAGAAATCCCAATTGGACATACCACAGTGAATAAAAAAGATGTCACTTGGAGCTATGTTCTAATAGGAAGTCACAGCTCTGTGGTCCCAGTAAGGATGGACTCACTTCATGAATGTAAGACCAGGCATTGCTACCACTTGTTGGTCCCCATGACCTAATTTGAATGTTATGTCTGCATTGCCAAAAACATAGGGTCAGAATGTGTTAAGATACAAATGTGAACAATGAGATCTAAAACCATGAAGATGTTTGTCAGCACTAAGATAGTGGTCAGTAGGGAAGTCAGAGACCAGGAGGACATTCTTTGGATCAGAAAAGAGAGAAGGCTAACTTGCCTTCTCATCCATGCTTCCTATGAAGGATAAAGCCTTAGACTAGGATCACCCAAAACGATGTTCTGAAAAGAACGTGATTACCACTTGAAATAAACAAGCTAATCCATGAATCATCTCAGTCACCCCAACTGGAGATACCATGCCCCCCCATCATCCCTGGATGGGAAGGACTGCTACATATGCCCCATTTCTGTGCTTATGCCACCACTAAGCATCACTTCTGTAGTTAATGAAGCTTCCAGCTTCAGGATCTGGTTCCCATTCGTAATGAGTAAAGGATCCAATCTCTACACTTCACAGCTAAAATTCTCTCTCACCAGTGGTTATAATATCAAACTATTTTCATGGGATTTGTATCTGTTGGGAATGGTCATCACTTTTGTAGATGTCAGCTTTGGAAACCTCTGAGGATCGTCATTCATCCCTGCATGATACTTTCAATCACGTAAGGAATATTCAGAAACGTATTGATCACATATATGCCAAGCTTCATGTGAAGTGCTAGGAGGAACAACAAACTAAAAGAAAGTTTACTCTTTCTGCTCTCAACAAGCTTGAAGCCTGTTAAGATAGACATGAATAACACAAGAGCCAGATATATATCAGAGGAATATACAACTAAATACTACACAGTGAGGTGGCCACTCTGAGGTACTAGAGGAGGATAAGACCCTGTGGGCTATAGACAGAGCCGTCTAGTGGAAAATATACTGAAGTCAGAAGCTAAGTTCAAGTCCTGGCAGCACTACTTACTAGTTGAGTGACCTTGGGCAACGTTGTTGAGCCTTTGAACTACATGGCTTTGTCCTCTTCCTGCCATAAAACTCTGTAACTCTCCATGACTCATCTTGAGTTACAATGAAGGTGAAATAAACATTGTATAAGTAGAGAGGAACAAAAGGGCATTCAAGATAAGAACAATGTGAACCCAGAGAGCGATGGATTGTGTGTGGCAGGGAAGACACTAAGGCAATGACGGTAATGCCTTCTGGATTGAGAGTTAACAAAAATAGACTATTGTCAGGCCAGGGCTCCCATTTGCTCTCCTCTCCCAACCAAGGGCCCTCCTTTAATACAAGCAGGTTCAGACATCAGAACCCAGCCACACCTAGACAGACATCCAGACAGGCAAAATGTACAGTTCAGAAGAGCTCTGTTCTGAGTACTTTAGCTTTGTCAGGAACCATATGGTTGCTTATGACAGCAACGCATTCCAACTACTTTAAGCAGGGAAGGATTTATTGAAATAATACAGGAAGATGCTATGGGACCTAATTGTAGAACCTAACAATCAGGCATCACATGATCTATAATGTCATCAGGCACCTACTCATTCCATCTCACTCTCTGAGCCAGATGGTTTCTTTCCATTCTTTGTTGTGCATTGACTTCACTCTCCTCTTCCTGCACACCAGCTTGGTCATTCTTGTCCCATCCATCCCAGGACCATAGCATGGATTCTGTCTCTAACTCTTCATCAATGTAGCATCTCAATGTCCAACACAGTTAGGTTACAGTTTGGGGGACTCATTTCAAATTTTAAGGAGAGCATCTGATTGCCCAGTGGCCAGCTGATGGATTTATAAGTTCTTGAAAACTCCTCTAATTATCAGAGGTTGATAGAACATGGAGTATCCAGTTCTGGCTCTTCCATGGTTTTGAGTGGAATAAGTTAAGCCAAAAGGAGAAGTTAGCTATGACAAGCAAATCAATTACTGTCTTTGCTACCAGCTATTATAACTTAGATATCTTGTGGGTTAAAGAAGACTGTGTGAACTAGCCTAATTACCTATCATTTATAACATATAATTTTTAGAAGAAAAAATGCTTCAAGTTCCAAATTGCAACAATCTTTTTGGGAAAATCTATTTTTAATTCGGGGGCCATTTCCGTACAATGTCTACCAACTAAACATGGCATATGAAATGAAAGCATTGGCCAGACTTTGTCTTAACTTGATTCCACAAGGATATTCCTCCATACCACGAAATCTCTAACACTCTTGAGCAGAAACCTATGCCTTTATGTGGAGAACAAAAACCAATCATTTAGAAAAGAATTCAGTGGCAGTCCAGTGGTTAAGACTCCGCGCTTCCACTGCAGGAGGTACGGGTTTGCTCCCTGGTCAGGGAACTAAGATCCCACATGCTGTGTGGCATGGCCAAAAAAAAATCACTTTTGGAATGGTAGATGAGTGGCTGAGAAGGTAAGATGGCCATCCTTCCTCCAACACATTAATGAGAACTTCAAAAGAAGGAAACTAACCTTTGTTTGATGTCAATCATATGCCAGAAACTGTACCAAGGGCTGAATAGGCATTTTCTTATTTAATCTCATAAAATCCTAAGAGGAGGCTATTATTAACCTCACTATCCAGACAAAGGAGCTAAGACTCAGTGAGGACAACTAACTTGCACAAAGTCACAAAAGTTGTGTAGAGTCAGTACTCAAAACAGGGTCCATCTGACTTGAAAGGACATGCTCACTCATTTCCCTCCCTCACTCAAATCAGCATAATGGTAACGGACATGGACTCTGAAACTAAACCTGGATTCCTACCCACCTCCATCCATCCTTGACCTGTCTTATGACAGGGGCAAGTGAACCTGTGCCTCAGATCCCTCAGTAAAATGAGAGCTATTTAGAACCTATTCCAAAAAGCTGTTAGGAGGATTGAGTTTAAATATGTGAAGTGCTTAGAAAAATTCCTAATACAACTTAAGCACTACACCATTCCCTTTGGTATATTCCATTGGGATTCCTGGGCTTGAGAAGTACCAGAAACTTAGATATGTTCTCAAGGTCCAGATGTCTTCAGTTGGAACTGAATCAAGGTCTCCTTGCAAACCCTGTTTGCTCCAATAATGAGATTTGGAGCAATCCTATTTTGTGGCTCATTCAGCATGCAGAGTTTTACATAACTCAGATGATCTGCTTGTCTTTTCTTCAGCATCTGTTGATGAGCAATCTGAGAAAGAAATTGGTAGCCAATGAGGTACATACATACATACATATATGCATAGAAGCAAAAAACGCATTACAACTATTGATATTATTATCCCCACATGGCTCTAGAGACTATGATCCATGAGCAGATGATTGATACTCTGAAGAGGGAAAAAGCATTTGCCTAGATCTGGTTATCAGCACACAACAGTATTTGCAAACTAGAAAAAAATGTGTTCTAAATGTTGAAGAAATGTAAGGAAATCCAAGAGAATATACTTACCCAAGGAAACAAGCTGAATGTCTGTTAGCACAGACATTTTAGAATGAGAGTGGACCAAATACTGAAGAAGTAGAAGAAGGAATGAAATATGCTATCAGAGTCATCTTCAGTTCTGGCCCTAGGAAGACAAACTAAGTAACCTAATAGGTGTTTTCCATCTTTGAATTCTATGACTAGAATAACAATGAAGGTGTTAGCTCAGAATTTGGATGCTACAGCCAACTTAGGTCTGCAGAAAGAAGCTTTTATATTACCTACCCACACTGTGTCTGGCTTAAACTAGTGCTGATTGATTGCTATTTTCATAAGTGCTCACCCACCATAACCATGTTTTTACACACTGTGTGCAATCCTCATGCACACATGCATACAATTATAGCTTCAGATACACGAGCATTTGTGTATAGATAGAGTTTGAAAGGTAATGTTCATCCCTGATGCCTTGGTTCTGTTTTACTTTCAATACACAGAGAATGAAAGCATATTTCTTTTAGAAGGGAAAGAAAAGTAGTAGTTTGGAATTTATGGGTCAAATATTAATTCCCTGAATATTTCAGTAAATGAGTGTTATACTTGTAACTTGCAATGTTTATCAAAAAGTGGTAGTGTCTGTTGGGAAAAAGAGGCCGGCGGGAAGAGAAAGCTGTAACTTCCTTCAGACTTCATTATCAACATCACTTGGCCTACCTATTAAAATTATGATGATTACGTCTTTAAAGGTAAAAATATGCTTATACTGATCACATTAATTTTCTTATGGTGGTAATGAGTTTGAATTACAAGGTAAAAATACTAAAATTAAATAACCACTAATGGTCTTGCAAAGGTTATTAAAAATAGAAGATTTCTCCAGATGGTCTAGAAATTATGCCCGTTAAATAACATATGGGTCAAATTCCATGATCTTAAAGTCAATAAAAGTATATATTTTTTGTTATACTACTTTTTATGATATTACATGAATAGTTTAAACATAATATTAAATGAACAGATCTTATGATATAAAATGAATAGATTATTACCTGGGGCTTTCTTATCTTTTGCAAATAGGTATTTGTTGAAATGGAATCTGACCCACATGAACAAATTTATTTTTATGGATGTGAATCTGATATGGCAGAAACCCTTTCAAATTTCCATGTCACATGTTCTTTCCATTACTAAACACTTTCAAGGATATATTCTAAGTGCATGTAAAAGTTATTTCCACTGAATAAGGCATTAAATTCTATATGAATCTCAAAAGGTGGTAAATTATTATAAAATACTAACTCAAACTGTTGCATTTAAAGACACTCATTGTGAAATATATGGGTGCATGGAAAAATACCTGAATAACTATTTCAGCATTTCATTCTAATTTAATTAAGCTTAGAATCCTTCAGTTGCAGGAGATGATTATCGCCTATTCAGCCTTTTTGTTTTTCCTTCTCCCATTGTAGTCTAGGGACATTAAAAATAACTTTCTTGCTTAGAGTCTCCCACCTTGGATTTTTCCTCTAGGTGCTTGAGTTTACAAAAAAAGTCCTAGGGCCCTATTATGTGGAGACTCTCATTGTACATTTAAAACCATATAGCATCCTCTTCTGTAGGTACCAGCCAGATGCTGTGTTTAGAGTCTGTGCAACCCTCATTCATTCATACATTCTTTTTTCAGCTAATAGGTATTCATTGTGCCAGACCCTGTTCTGAGCGTTTCATGTGGCTAAAGACAGAATAACAGTCAAGTAAGGAACAGAGAAGAAATCCTTCATTCTTGAAGCAAGGCACTGATTATACAGTGCTTCCTTTGTTAACAATAATTGCTTGTTACCTTACAACGCTATCCTTTAATTAGAAATGCCAATACAGGAAAATGTTAACTAGGTCTCACACCTATTATCAAATGTAAGATATGTCAAAATCACAAGTAGTTGTAGAAATGCACACTCCTAATAATAATGATGAGAATAATATAATAATAATAGTAACATCTACCACTTATTAGTGCTTCGCACATTCTTGACACCATGACAAACACTTTACATTTAACCACTAGACAGTCAATTCTCTTAGGGCAGGAAACATGTATGTGTTTTGTTCATGGCTACATCTCCACTGTCAGGCAAATTGTAAATATTCAAAATATACTTTTGTCAAAGGAGCGAAAAGATGAATGAATGAATCCATTACCTCATTAAATTCCTGAGCGATAGGTATTATTACCTATCTTTACAAATGAGTAAACTTAGGTACTTATGAGAGAAATGCAGTATGCATGGCAAAACTAGGATTTAACTCCAGTTCTGATTTACTCCAAGGTCTGTGGTTATAATTACTCTGCAGAATGTCTCCTGGTATTGTGGGTGCTAAGTTTCACTTTCTCATTAAATTAAACATACTCTTTATTAAAATAAGTATATAATTCTCTTTCATTTGATAAATCATTTTGATCACCTACTATGTTTCTCATTTTTTCATCCCATCCCTCTATAAACACTAATTCAGACTTTATTCAGAACACCTATAATTAACTTTCAAAACAAATGTGTCTTAAAACAAGTCTTCTCCCTTCCACCCCCCAAATTCAATGTTCACATTACCAAAAGGCAGAGAGCCTTGAAGGGATGCACATATGGTTTCAGTAACCCAAATCACTCTTCTTTGTATTGAAACCTGGTGTAGTGAAAGTAACTCAAGCACTGGGTAAGGCCAACCCGGGCTCAAGTCCTCCTCACTCCACTACTTTACCAGCTGTGTGACCTTCTCAGTTTGACTATGCAAGCCTCAACTCTTTGAATGTAAAATGGGAACAATTAGAGGAAATAATTATATACTATCTGCCAAGTTCCTAGTACAGTGTGACATATGAGAGGCTCAATAAATATCAGATTCCTTCAGAGAACATGTTAAAAGGGTGCAAACAACTGGAACAACCAGAAGCAGACAGAAGACACTGGCATGTAGCGGTTATGCCCTTTCTGGAGAACAATGCCTTTCTGGCAGAAGAGTTAGCCTGGGCGACTCTGTTGCTGGCCCTGATTTACTGATAGGTCAAATGTATGCTCTTCTCCAGGAAAGATGTTCAGAGGGATGGTCCTTCAGGATGAAGCGTGGAAAGGGAGAACTGCTCCCTGACACAGAACCTGAGCTTTACTCTTTTTGAGAGGTCAATGTCATCTCCCGTAGGGGAAGTCTTTGGGGTAGAAGCTGGTGCAAGGTCTGAGGTGTGGGACTAGACAGCTCTGAAATTCAATCCAGCAGTTACTATACTATAACTCTAACCTCTGACCAATTTCCGAAAGTAATTTAAATGATCTCAAATGGCCTGTAAGTGCAGCAAGGCAGAACACCCCAGTGTTGAGGGAAAGATGGGAAAAATGGAAATTCACATCACCCAGAATGCAGAAGCTCTAAGGCTGGTGAGATTACTTTAAACAGAACTGGCAAGCACAGCCAAACAGACTTCAGAAAGGGTGCTGCTCTCTCCCTCTCCCCAGCACCCCAAAAAGAAGGCCTTCTGCGCTCATTGAGTCTTCCTAAATATATGTGAATGCAGCCTCAGATAGAATATTCTAAAAGCATGCAGGAAAAATAACCTATCAAATTTCACATTGAAAAGAGAAGGCTCTGCTCTCTGGCTTGGCAAAGAACATCAACAGTATACTGAATATCTGCTTTTACTTGAGAGAGATACAAAAACAAATAAGAAAAGGTTTCTATCCCCAAATATTTTGTAACTAAGTGGAGGAAGATAGCAAACAATATGGCAGAGTAAACTAATCACTAAAGAGAGGTACAAGTAACGTACTACGGGGGACCTTCCCTGGTGGCGCAGTGGTTAAGAATCTGCATGCCAATGCAGGGGACACAGGTTCGAGCCCTGGTCCTGGAAGATCCCCCATGCCGCGGAGCAACTAAGCCTGTGCACCACAACTACTGAGCCTGTGCTCTAGAGCCCGTGAGCCACAACTACTGAAGCCCATGCACCTAGAGCCCGTGCTCTGCAACAAGAGAAGCCACCGCATTGAGAAGCCCACGTACCGGCAACGAAGAGTAGCCCCCACTCGCTGCAACTAGAGAAAGCCGTGTGCAGCAACGAAGACCCAACACAGCCAAAAATAAATAAATGAAATAAATAAATTTTTTTAAAAAATGTGCTATGGGAAAACAAAGATTCAAACTAAGAAACTAGAAGAAAATTCCATGGAGAAAGTGTGTTTTAAATTGAGCTTTAAAGAATAAGCAGGATTTATAATAAAGAAGAAAAACACACAAAAAATAACCTCCCTAAAAAAAAAAAATGGACAAAGGCCAGGGACAAGCAATTTCCTACAAAATGCAATGTAAATGACCAAAAAAAATTTTTTTAAAAGATTAATCTCACTAATCCTCAAAAATGCACATGAAAATAATGCAAAATTATTTTTCATCTATCAGATTGGCAAACATTTCGTAAATGATAATATTCAGAATTGGCACAAATAGGGATATTGTGTGTGTAGTTTTTATGAGAGATCAAGCAATCTATATCAAGGTCCTTAAAAGAATAAACACAGTCTAACCCAGTAAATCCAAATCTATTCAAAGGGGAAAAAAAATCAGAGAGACACATAAAGACATCTATCAAGGCATTATTTATAAAAATAAAATATTAGAAACCACTTAAATGTTCAATAATATCTGTATAATAAAATATGATGCATCCATTAAGTATATTTTAGAAGAATATTAATGACATTGGAAATCTTTCCATATACATTAAAAAAGAAGGGTTCTAAATATATATGTATGTATACATAAAATATGTGTATGTGCTTTTAAGTAAAGACTAGAAGGTATATATAAAGATATAATTCTATTTCTGGATTACGGAATTATGTGATTTGATTTTATACTTAGTAACCTCTGTAATAGTCCAAAGTTTTAATCAGAAAAATAATGTTATTTAAAAACAAATTTTTAATGAGTTGGATTTAGGTAAGTGGAGAAGTGAAAATGACATTTTAGGCCAAAGAAAAATGTGACTAAAGACAAAAAGGCAAATGTGAAAGGCACTTTTGGAAAAGATAGAGTAGAACAATAAGGAATATAGTTGTAAGTGAGACTGGAAAAGTGCTTGGAATTGGATTACTAAAGACCTTGACTGCTATGCTCATGAATTAGTAATACAAGTAGTGAAGATCTTTAAACAGAGTGATTGTGTGATCACACTGGTTTGTAGGAAGCATATTTAAATGACAAATTGGGGGATGGATGACGGATCAAAGGGGGAAAACTAGAAGCAGAGAGATTGTTTCTATATATTCTAACCTAGCAGTGGCCTCCAAAATTTTAGACCATGACCCACACAGTAAGAAATACATTTCATACTGTGACCCAGTACACTCATACACACACACACACACACACACACACACACACACACACAATTATCCTTAAATATGACTAAAACAAAGGTTTCATGAAAAAGTCACACCCTTACCTTGTGAAATCTACTCTACTGCTTTTTCTTCTGTTGTGCCCTATTCCTTTCCTCTCTATAACATTATATTTTATTTTTTTAAATGTTGGTCGCAACCCACAAAAATGATTTCATGACTTACAATGTGACAACACTACTCTGGGAGAAATCCAAGTCTCCCTCTGCTCTCCCCAGCTCCACTCCTGGGGAGTAGACCAAGCTCCAGTCATGGGTTAAGACCAAGAACCCACAGCTGGGCCATGATACAAGGAGCTGGAACTTTGCAGAGAAAGAGCCAAGGGAGAAACAGTTTTTGACCCTGTGTTGAGAAATACTTGAGGGGATCTTGCTGTTTGACCTCCCCGTCTTCCTTGGAATGAATGCTTCTCTGTTCTGTAAATCACTTCCCCTAGAGCCAGTGAGATAAGAAGGCTTGGGCCTTGTCCTCACCCTCTGCCAACCTACTCCACCCACAGAAGGCCAACGGAAAACTCAGCTTAGCCCAGAATAAAGGAGCCTGGGCAGATGAGCAGCCAGCCCAGACACAAGCAATTCTTCCAGCTGGCATGTCATCCAACCCGATTCCTAACACAGGAATTTGGAACAAAAGCCCAAGCCAACAGAAAAATATAGTAAATCGGTAGGCTGCTGTTGGTATAACTTTCCTTTGGACACAAATTCATAGGCAGTGACTATGGGTGGAAGCTGTGTTTTCATCTATCCCGACAGAGAAGGATTCAACTGTCTTAGTGAGAGATGATTCAGGCCTTACCCAGGAACAGAGGTTGTGGGGATGACAAGTGGAAGGGAAATCCAATAAACATCTCTGTGACATTATCAGCTGGATTTGAAGCCCAGCTGGATTGAGGAGGGGAGGAATGACAGAAAGGGGGGTGTGGGGGGCAGGGGGTGGTGAATTTGGCAGGGAATAGCTCCAAGGTTTTCAATTTGGGAGACTGGGATGGAAACTGGATGTGTTCTGACATCAACAAGGATAGAAATATGGGAAGAGGAGGAGGCTTCATGGAGAAAGTAATAAGGTGTATTTTGATAGAGGTTCATGTCGGGGAAAATTCGAAGCAAAGGGGCAAAGATATTATATTCTCCTCTCCTGAAGTATTCCTATTTTTTATGGAAAGAGGCAGAAAATAAATCAATTCATTATTACACATTTCTGGATTCAGAGTGAGCTAAGATACCCCCACTTCACATGTCAAATGCAAACAGCAATACTTAGACACTTAACCAAGTTTTCTTGTTACCTCTTCACTTACAAAGCTCACAACAACTGGGAAATACAGGGGTTATCACTTGCAGTTTGTAGATGAAAAGCCTAGACGCAAAGATTTTAAGAGGCTTGCCTGAAATCACATTTAGTTCTGGCAGTCTTTACCACTGCCTGTTCTACCCTGTAGCCCCCTTATTAAACAGTGAGTCTGTAAATTTGATCATGAGAAGAGAGGGGAAGGTGCCAGCTGAGGAGGCCCAAGTGGAAGAGTCACCTCTAAAAGGAATTTGGAATATTCCAGAAGACAGGAGTGAAAGACATGCCTTACTCAGATCGTAAGATAGAATAAAATTGTGGAACATAAAATCTAGGCCATTAGAAAACATTTTCATAATTTGATGCTAGTCATGTTATGAAAGACAGCCCCAATGAAATCAGTCTTACAGCTTTACAATCACTCAGAAAAAATCATTCCAGAAAGAGAAGAATAGTAAGAGAATTAAAATGTTTTTTGCTTTGAACACTCTTGTATTTTCTTAGGCAGAAGAAGTTTTCAACCATTTTGGAAGCATGTCAATTGACGTAAGTCATATATGTTTTAGCTATTTCAGGAAGGTTAGTGTGTATGAATGATGTTTTTATTAACAATTTGTTTAATCTTTTTGATGTAAAACAGCTGAGTCAGACTTTCCCGGTAGACCAGTGCTGTGGAGAAGGGAGAACTTTGGATTCAGGGAAGTTAGGATTTTAAGTCTGGTTCTACTACATACTAGTTTGCTGACTGCAATTGGACAAGTTGTAGCAGAATTCATCTGAGCCTCAGTTTCATCAACTGGTAAATAAAAATAACAATATCCACCTTACATATTGATGTAAGAATTAAAAGAGATAAAAATGTATACAAAGCCTTCAGTCCAATGCTTGACATAGCAGAAGTTCAAGGAATAGTCGCTATGATGATGAAAAAGAATGAAGAAAAAAATAACACTATATGCCAGCTTTGAAAAGATGTAGTAATTTTTTAGGTCACTAGGGTAAAATTCTTTCTGGAAGTTTCAATCTTTTAATAAAACACAATCAATACATGCAAAATATATGTTTGGTTCTAACACTCATATTTTGGGTAAGCATGGAAAAGACACCTTGTCTTCTTTGGCTCAGATTTTGCAAAACACCAGGAGAAAAACACTTACTTCTGACCTTTCCAGAAATATAGTGAATATTTGCTTTTCAAAGATCAGACGGGGTTAGAAGTTAGAAGAGAAGTTCTGTTAGAACAGAAGTCAGTCCAGCTCTTCTCTTCAGATAAACACATACACATTCATAATCATGCATACAAAACCAAACCAAACCATTTCAGGCAGATAAGAGGTAAGCCTTTTTGGTCTAGGTTTTCAGAAAGGAAATGTGGCCATACTTCCTTTCTAGAGAACCCATTAAGGTATTTATCAACCTACACTATTGGGAAATTTTTCCTTAAAAATAAACAGAATGTCTATCTTCCCAGTGTATTTCCTCATGTTCTAGCCTTAGCAGTGTTCATGTACAATTGGTTGCCACCTTCTCAATAGTACCTCTTTAAATATTGGAGGATTTATAACAGCTTCCTCTCACTCTTTCCCAGGACAAGTCATCCTGGTGCCTTTAACCTCTGCAGAGCTTGCTGGAATGCCCTGATTCTATTCAAGTGCTTGGCACCCCATGGACCTTAATAAAATACTCTGGACAAACTGGCTAACGGGTTGACTTTTGCCATAGATCTTATTTCCCAAACTTCTAAACATGCCTGTAGCTTTCCTGTCCAAGTTCAAATATAGTATAACACATCACAAGTGCTGAGAAGCAGGAAGTCCATCACTGGATCTGGCAGTGCAGTCCTGAGTGGAAAATACCATTTGTTTCCTTGAAAATCTATCCTTGGTAACTGGCCAGTAGGGGAGCAAAGGGTTAATGCTGCCATGGAAGAGCCTCTCCAGCCTACCAGCTCTCAGAGGACAGGGAAGGGTGGTAGGGACTGGAATTCCTGGTACTACTGAACAGGAAGTTGGAGAAAAGGTCTAAAGGTCTAATGGCCTCCTAATTAAGAGCTTCTACTCCACAACAAGTTTATAGTCAGGAGTTGTCCTACAGGAAGAAAAGGAAAGGACGACAGCAAATGGGAAAGCCACTTTTGCATTGAGAACTGGCCAGCCTAGAGGATGGAAGGCAGAAGACCTTTCCAACATGTTAAGAGCCAAAAGAGTACCTTTTAGTGTTTGTTTTGATTATATTTGCCTGTAACCCAGCAACTGGACCCAGATGCCAGGAGCCCAAAGAGAACACTGCTGATGACTGGTGTATGGAAAGAAAAAGAAATCCTTTTGTTTTCTTACTTCTATGGTTCTTCTCAAGGTGAGTGAAAAGGGCTAGTAAAGACCTTTTGAAACGGTTTAGAACCCTTACTCATTTTTCTAACAACAGCTGGGATGATTTATAATACCACATGTTCTCATTGGTGGTTTCCTCTTTTTTATTTCTGAAGACAAGACACAAGTGGGAAATGTGAATCCTGAGCCAGAGTTAAGCTCATCTTTTAAAGCAACCGAATGAATTTTCCAGTTACCATTCTCCCCCCTCCCCCGCAACCCATCTTGAGGCTTTCCTCCCTGAATCACTGAGTTCTCCACCGTACAAGGGTGATCATGGCTCAGCGTCACTCGAAACTTTTGGATTTCGAGAGCTCCATGTTGTTCAAGATTCCAAGTTGCTTTTGCTTAATACATTCCCTTTCTCTCACTGAGAAAAACAAAAGTAGTATATTTAATGTATGAAGCTCATTAGAGCTATTATAAAATCACACCCAAATTATGAGACAAAATTACATTATTTCAATAGCTATATAGAAAAAGGAGAAAACAAATCTAGGTCATTCTTTTTTTTTTTTTTTTTTTTTTTTTTTAATTTTATTTATTTATTTTATTTATGGCTGTGTTGGGTCTTCGTTTCTGTGCCAGGGCTTTGGCAAGCGGGGGCCACTCTTCATCGCGGTGCGCAGGCCTCTCACTATCGCGGCCTCTCTCGTTGCGGAGCACAGGCTCCAGACGCGCAGGCTCAGTAATTGTGGCTCACGGGCCCAGTTGCTCCGCGGCATGTGGGATCCTCCCAGACCAGGGCTCGAACCCGTGTCCTCCGCATCGGCAGGCAGATTCTCAACCACTGCGCCACCAGGGAAACCCCTTTTTTTTTTTTTAAATAAATTTATTTGTTTATTTTTGGCTGCACTGGGCCTTCGTGGCTGCACGCGGGCTTTCTCTAGTATTAGGTCATTCTTGATAATCTTTGCAACTAGGTAAGTCTTCTTTCTTCAAGCTAAATCCCTCCTCTTTTAGCATTTAATTTCTCTTGTTCTTAACTCCATGAAAATAGGGAAGAGTGTGTGTGTGTGTGGTGGTTGTGGTGGTTTTATTTTAATTTAACCATCATCACTCAGGCATTTGAAGATAAGTATTACGCAGACGCAGACGTAGAGAAAGGACTTGAGGACACGGGGAGGGGGAAGGGTAAGCTGGGACGAAGTGAGAGAGTGGCATGGACATATGTACACTACCAAATGTAAAATAGATAGCTAGTGGGAAGCAGCCACATAGCACAGGGAGATCAGCTCGGTGCTTTGTGACCACCTAGAGGGGAGGGATAGGGAGGAGATATGGGAATACGTTTATATATATAGCTGATTCACTTTGTTACAAAGCAGAAACTAACACCATGGTGAAGCAATTATACTCCAATAAAGATGTTTAAAAAAAAAAAAAGAAGATAAGTATTCATACAATCCTTAACCTCTTCTTTTCTAGATGAATTAATCCGAATTCTTATGATTTCACCCTCCCCACCGGGTCTTATTTGATATGGCAGAAAATAACGTTGAATTAAAATATTTTATTATTTCTCAGTAAATTCAAAGACTCCTAGAATTTCCCATGATATGTTGACTTAAATGGAGAAATGACAAGTAAATTTCATTTCGCTGACTAATTTGGTGAATGGGGTTTTTTGATTAATCAAATATTCTCCATATAACAATATGCAAAAATTTTGAAATATATCTAATACTAAAATTATGTGCAACAAAAACTTAACCACTCTGATGATTCAGCTGGCATTTACAAATCCTGCATTACTTCAAAAGCTGTTTTTGAGAGTCCATTATGCAACTTCACATTGGTAACCTGAAATCAATTGTGATGGGAGTATTTACACCACAGTAAGCAGTAAATTCTACAAAAAGACCCAATTGTTAAATATTTAGTAGTGTACCATTGGCTTCTAGGTCACTATTATTACAAACATAATGACCAACTACCTATAAAATTCTAATTCAAAAATCTATACCCTCAAATATGCTGCAACAAAGTAGAATAAATAGAGACTAAATGAATAACCAAAGTCTGCAAGTTTTGCTCATGCAAAAATGCAACCTGATTTTAATTATCATTAGTAAGCATTTTCTAAAATTTTAAAACAAACAAGTTTCCTCATTAAATGTGAGCAAAACAATTATACATGCTGAAATGACAATGTTTTAAATCCTATTAAAAAGGTTAAAGGAGCTTTACAATGTAAAGAATCCTTGAAAATCAGTAAGAAAATTTCACAAAGTAATACATATGGATACTAATTTTGAAAAAAATTTACATATTGTAATAGAGACATATTTTTAAAAATCAGATTCTCTTTTATCTATAAGATTGGCGAAGCTTAACTTCTTTCTTTTCTTTTTTTTAAGTTTTTGGCCGCATTGCACGGTATGTGGGATCTTAGTTCCCCGACCAGGGATCTAACCCACGCCTCCTGCATCGGAAGGCAGAGTCTTAACCACTGGCCCGTCGGGGAAGTCCCGAAAGCTTAATTTCTTAATAAAAACATCCAATGTTGGCGCAAGTGTAGAGAAACAAACATTCCTACACAGCTAGTGAGATCATAAAGTATCAAAATTTTCTGGTGAAGTTAACAATGTGTACGAAAAGCCTTAGAAATATGTATACTCTACAACCCAGAAACCCTCTCCAGAACTTTATCCTAAGAAAATAACCAGAATTTTGAAACAACTAATTATTCAACAGTATTAGATTGCTAAAGTAAATTAGATTATTAAACTAATAATTAAAACAGTTTTCCATTAAAACAGTTATGTTGCATTGAGTAGCTCATACAGCATTTCACATTTATGCAAACAAGGTAAAGGTCAAGTAGTTAAGTCTGACGGCAACAATTTTAGGGAGCTAAGTTCAGGGCACATCTGAGACCCACACAGAGCCAAAAATTAATACAATCCATCTTACCTAATGTTGGGCTGCACCCCGCAGGCCTATAAGGCCTGCACTTGCCCAGCTTTAAGACTGAAGAAAGAGCCCAGAGTCAGCAACAGAGACATCAATGGTTTAGTGGATGGGGCCGGGGCTTACATGTCTGATGAAAGGTTCTGGAGCAACCCTCCAACGTAAGCTGCAGACCGCGGGCAGGACAGGGCGGCAGGCTTCGCTGCGGGGGGAGGGGAGAGGAGGCAGATTGCCAGTTATGGGGGAATTGACCTCAGGTGGGGGAATTGACCTCAGGTGGGCTTGTTAGTTACCAGGGGAAACAGCAGAGGGGCACGCCCCTCACTGCCCCTTTGATAAGAACAATCACTAGCTGGGGCGGGGGCAAGTATGTAGGAAGGTCAGTCCTGTGAGTAGGGTATAGGCGAAGCAGACACTGGCTGGGCAGGGGAGGTACAGAGAGCAAGAGAACAGCCGTCTTGAGTGGACCGACCATACAAGTAAGAGCCTTCGTTGTCAAAAAACAAAACAAATCATAATAGTGTTGCTCTGTTTTCTAAGGCTGGACACCACGCTCTGGGTCTTAAGCGTTCTGAATTCTATTCTTCACACTATATACAGAGTAGGTTCATCACCCTTGTAACATGTTTTTATTAAGCGTCTTTATAGATACCGCCATGACCCCAGATGGTGCTATCACCGTCTCTCGCTCACCACTTCAATAGCCTTCCAATCGGTCTATATTTACCTTGCCCCTCCACAGTGCAGCACCAGACACCACTCTTAAACACTCAGCCCTTAATACAGCCTCCATGTTCAAGTTCACATGATTGGCTCCTAAACACCTCTCCAACTTCCTCCATCTCTCTCTCCAGTCCAGCCTCCTTCAGCTTCTTCAGGACACGATGCACAGGCTCTTTGCAGAAGCTGCTACCAGCGCAGCGAATGGGCTTCTCACTGTCCTCCCCACCCACTATCATCTCTATCCCCCTTAATTCTTTTTTTTTTTTTCATCTTTTTTTCAAATCTGACTTCGTTGGGCGTTGTTTGTTTGTTTGTCTCCCTCTCAAAGAAACCTTCCATGACCTCTCCAAATATTTGAGGCTCAACTAACCTTTCCTTCTGGGCCCCTGCTGTCCCACCTGTGTGGGAATTACCGGAATTTGTCCCTCTTCCAGATGCCAGCAGGAAATAGCCGACAGAGCTCTGGCTGGCTCGTTCAGGCATCACTCACCCCTTGGCCTGGTGCTTTCAGGTAAGGCCTAACCTGAACAGCTGCGGTGGTCCTGTCCTCCTTAACAAGGATCACAGCTGCAATTTCACAGTTTTCACGTGCAGGCATTTTTCCTTCCACTGGCCCAGCCTCTCCTACTCTACTCACTAGAATGTAAGTTCCAGAAGGTCAGTGACGTTGTCTGGATTTGCTTATGATTGTATTCCCTTTGTCTCGCACATTGCCTAGCACAGAACAAGCACTTAATAGGTATTTACAAATCAATTGAAGGAATCTAATCTTCCTTTTTGTCATTGTTATTATTCTCTCTTCTCACCCTTTCCACTGTTGATAATCCACACACAAAGACCATGGAAACCTACCAAGAAGGCTCCATAAGTGACTTTTTACACCAAAATCACACCAGAAATGAGAATAACTTAAGATCCTCAAGAAAAAAGGAGGGAACCACCATTTTCACAAGAGATCCAGCACATGTGTTATCATTATTCAGAGTTTCTTCATTTTTAACATGTATTTAATTTTTGTTTTTTTCTGCATTTTTAATGTACAGTGAAGGGTGGGGTATTTAGGAAATATAAGAATCAAGGAGATCTCAGTCTAGCTTGGCAAATAATATTTATTTATGGCTGTGTTGGGTCTTCGTTTCTGTGCGAGGGCTTTCTCCAGTTGCGGCAAGCGGGGGCCACTCTTCAACGCGGTGCGCGGGTCTCTCACTATCGCGGCCTCTCTTGTTGCGGAGCACAGACTCCAGACGCGCAGGCTCAGTAGTTGTGGCTCACGGGCCTAGTCGCTCCGCGGCATGTGGGATCTTCCCAGACCAGGGCTCGAACCCGTGTCCCCTGCATTGGCAGGCAGATTCTCAACCACTGCGCCACCAGGGAAGCCCGGCAAATAATTTTAAAGCATTTCTGAACTACCAAAAAAAGGGATGAGGAAGATTTACAAGAGAAATGACTAGGTCAAAATCACACTAAGGAAAGGAAGAGCCTAAAAAATAAAGTTTAGCACTCAATGACCACTTGTACTTAAGATTGACTAGGGTTTGTATAAGGCTGAAATCCAGTTTTATTTCTGGCAGATCTCAAAGAAATATCAGACTTCATTGTTTTGGTAAATATGAAAAAAAACTGGACTTCAGCTTTAAGCAAAGAATTAAAAGAAGACAACTACATGTTTATAATTTTTAGATAGATATTTTATAATTTTCTAAATAATTTCTCAGATTAGAAATGAAGCAATAATCAGTTAAGACAGGTGGAGAAAATATAAGACAATGAACACCTATTGGTTTATGTAGAGAAGGAGAAAGAATGAGACTCCAGGGACATCCCTGGCAGTCCAGTGGGTAAGATTCTGTGCTCCCAATGCAGGGGGCACGGGTTCGATCCCTGGTCAGGGAACTAAGATCCCGCATGCCTCACGGTGTGGCCCAAAAGAAAAGGACTCCATGTCTTGGGTTAATTGGATAGATGCAAAATTGGTATTATTGTCTTTCTCTCTTGATTTTCTAAAAATAGAATATTGGTGGGTGGAAATGTTTAGGAAGAAGGGCCAGTTCATGATTGGAAGAGGAATTCTGACTCCTTTTTGCTTCTAAATCCAAATCCTACTGGAAAAACAATGTACCTGGGGAAAATTGGAATGCTTACAGAAAATATAATCAAAGTAGGAAGAAAAAAAACCTACTGTGTTGGTCTAAAGTGCTTTTAGATAGGTATATAAATTTATAAAATTAATTTAACTTAAACATTCCAACAGATATTCCTCAGTGAATCAAGAAATGTGAGTAACAGGCAAGTTTTGAAGATTAATAATGAGAGTGAAAAACAAGTCTTTTGTCTGATTAAACAAGTTGCAGCGCATATTCTATACTTTCAGAGTCAACTAAGATCATATAGTATTTGAGTGAGAGGGAGATAGGAGATCTTGTAGACCAACCTTCCCTGATTTATAGCTGGCTTATTACATCATTCACAGTATATGTGTTGGGTGCATTTTCGTGCCAAAAACTGTGGTGGGTGCTGGGGATTCAACAGGGAACAAATCAAAATCCCTGATCTCAAAGAACTCATGTTCTAGTTGGGAGAGAAGGATAATGTACAACTAAAGAAATGTGTAATAGGTCAGATGGTGCTAACAGAGATGGACAGTGTATGTATGTATGTATAGGTATGTATTTATGTGTGAAGTGGGTGTGATAGAGTGGTGGGGTAAATCATCTCAGTAAGGTGACATTTGAGTAGAGATCTTGGTGAAGAGAATGTGTCCCTGAGGATACATGATTGCAGAAAATTCCAGGGAGAGGGAACGGCAAGTGCCAAGAATCAAGTAAGAGAGAGGAGGCCAGTGTGGCTGAAGCAGCCTGAGCAAGAAAGAGGGTAGTAAAAATTACAGCCAAAAGGGTAGTGGAGACAAGGTCATATCAGACCCTAGAGTCCAAGATGATCCAATATACTTTGGATTTTATTCTGTATGAGTTGGGGTACCACAGCATATCAGTCACGAGATCTGACAATGTTTTAAAAGGGCCACTCAAAATAAACTTTAAGAGGTCAAGGGTAGAAGCAGAGAGGTTGGTCAGAAGGCTATTGAAATCATCCAGTCAGGAGATGATGGTGCCTTGGCCCAGATTAACAGTAGAGGAGGTAAGAGATGGCTACATTAAGGACATATTTTGAAGTGGAAGGATAGGATTTGATGATGGATACCATACTGTGTGAGACAGTAATGAGTTAAACATGATTCAGGAGTTTTGGGAAAAATGGAACTGCCATTTACCATCGGAGAGGACGGGGTGAAGTGGAAATCAAGGATTCAGTTCTGAAGTATTAAGTTTGATACCTATTAGACATCCAAGCAGAGATGTTGAATATGCACTTGGACATCAGTGTTCTGGAGTGCAGAAGAGAGGTTTAGGCAAAGATGTAAGTTTTGGAGTCACCATATATTTATGGTACTTGAAACACACAACTGGGTGAAAGTACATTGGGAGTGGGTTTACATAGCCAAGGGAGGGAGTCTAGAGACTGAGCTTAGATCCCTCCAACCAATAGAAGTAGGAAAATGAAGATGGTCAGGCAAAGGAGACTGAGAGTGTATGGCTTGTGAGACTGGAAGAGAATCAATAGGGCAATCTCACAGGTCAACTGAAGAGCATGTTCAAGGAGAAAGCGATCTGCTGATAGAAAGATTGAGACCATTGAGAGCTGAGATTTGACTTGAGGTCTTGGTTAGATTTTCTTCTAACTTCCATGCTTTTCCCATAACACCACCTTCCCTCTGCTCCATTGTTATCTTACCTGAGCTACAGATAGGATTCTTTCTCATTCTGGGAGTTGCTAATATAATCAAGTTCACTGACAGTTCAATAGAGATGGTGAAGGAGGAGGGGTTTCCCCAAAAGTAGACCCTGAGACAAGGATTTGAGAGAAAACAATAGGTGTATTAATGAGCATGTCATTGCTATGGGCAACTGGTTCAATTGAATGGGGACCTTCTGAGGAAACATATTCTTCACAATATTCTTCAGCATTGTCAAGAGGGTCAAACTGGGGTAGTTATTCATACACTCATTGATTGAAAATTGCATTTCTTGGGTTGCCTTGTGCATGTCCTGTGGTGCTAGCAGAAGTCCCTAGAGACAGAGAAGCATGGGTACTTGCGGTAGGACACTGTTTGCATGCCCAAGAAATGCCCATCACAGCTGCAGGTAAACCCTGAGGCGGGCCGAGGGAATATGGGCATTTGTTGTTGAGGACAGTGCAAATGTGATGGTGGTCACACTGGTCACAGCACCTAGTAGTAGATTGTCTGGACTTTGTTTCTTCTTAGACTGTGAACTAAGTCTTGTACAAATGGTCAAGTGGTTTTTTTTCTTAAGCGTTTGCTAGATTGGGGGAAAATATGCAGTGGGTGAGAGATTATTTTTTAGCAATAGTTATCACATATTTTGAGTAATAAAATATGGCTTGATTAATATAAGAAGGCATAACACTCCGCTCGCATTTTTGTATCTAGAAATAACTGGAAAATCTTCAAGTTTTGGCTGTGTAGAAAATGACAGAAAGAAAATTATTAAAATATAAATATTTTAAATAGCATTCTTTCTTCTTTTTATTTTAAAACTTATTATTTTGATCTACCTAGTACCAAAAAAGACTTCATCTAGCTAAAATAAATATTAATACTTTTTAATGTTTTAATAGTACACATGTCTATGTGAATATCTCATTAAAGTGAAATTATTCATAAGTTTGTCCAGTGAACTACTACCATACCTCAAGAAGCTATATTTCTCCCCTGATAAGCAATGAGCCTTTATTAAAGAGATGATAGATACATATCTTAGTAAGGTTTCTTAACTTTCTACAGGGAGCTTATCCACACAGATATGCCTGTAATTTGCAACACAGACCATCTGAAGTCCAGGTACTTATTCAAGAGCTCAGCTATTCCAAACAAATAAAAAACGTGTTGGCAAGAATTCCCTGGAGGTCCAGTGGTTAGGACTTGGTGCTCTCACTGCCAGGGCCCCAGGTTCAATCCCTGGTTGGGGAACTAAGATCCCGCAAGCCATGTGGTGCGGCCAAAAAAAAAAAAACATGGTGGCAAGCAACGATATTAATAGGGGATTGGCTGAAGCACAAGTAGTATATCCTTTTCTCTAGGTTCTCTGGGTTATCCTGGAGGAGGTCAGACCACGAGAAACATGTCAATATAAAGGACATTACTTTTGCTTTTCTAGAACTACTTTCAACCAATCAGGATTTGACATTGTCCCTCTAGCCTATTGAGAGGCTACAGATGAATCCACAGAAGTAATGGCTCTCTTAAGTGTTTAGAAAATAAAAACGAACAAAAAACTAAAAACTTGTTTTGCCTTTATCTGCTGAATGCCATGTCACTGATCATGTGTTTTACCTGTTTGGACCTTCCCCAAACACACGTAGGCGCCTATGCCACGCATGTCTGTATGCTATCTGAGCATATATAACAATCTGTTTCTCTTACTATGTAGGTCAGATACTAACTTAGCTATGTGACTTCATCCCTGATTGAACAATAATAACAAAGGAGGATTGATTAATGTATCTATTCCAATTTGGAAGAGGTCATTAGTAGCACAGTTCAAAACTCCCTCCTTTGCCTTGATCTTTCAAAGAAATCACAAAACATTGGGCTTTGTGGATTGAGAATTCTGTAAAGCTGGGAGAGATATCTAATAAAATGGAAAACAATATCAAGACTGAAAAAAAGTTGGGTAGTCTGAAATGATAAACCAATTTAAAAGATTGTACTTAATAGGGATAACAATAAAGTCTTGATTTAAGAATTAAAAAGTTTGTTGCACAAGTAAAATGAAGGAGAAAACCAAGACCTGGATAGACTAATACTTGTTAAAATAAAATTTAAAAAAAAGTGAGGGGGCACTGAGTGGTATTAACGTGACTTAATATAAGTAAATAACATGATTGCAATCAAAAGCTAGAGACACTAGTGCAAATATTAATTGAAGTTGACATTTAAATAAAAGTCAGCTAAATCTCCTCTGTACTACCATAGCATTAACTTCATTGTTTTGGTTCAAAACCCTGTCTTTTAAAGACAGTATCAGGTACATATCTGGAGAAAGAAAATTGAGATGGAGAGGCTCTGGAAATATAACAACAGTTGAAAGAACTGAGGATATTCAATGTGGAACAACAACAAAAAATTCAGTGAGAGGTGGAATGTTTTTTGGAAGGGGTGAAAGATGGATTGTTTTCAGACTTTTGGAGGGCTCCCTGGTAGAAGAGCAGGTGACATTCCGCACTCCTTCAAATAGAAAAAGCAACAGTATAAACTGTGTGAGGGTAGAAACCATGTCTTAAACATTTTTGCATTTGTGGTAAGTCCAATTACACTGGAGGTGTTATTTGATGCTCATTGAGGTATGTAACTGATGCTCCAGGAAGACAGATGCCAACATTATATAGGGAAGAAATGTACAAGACGTGAAACAAGAGTCTTTCAATATATTGAGTGTCTTATCATTGGAAAGGTCCCAACTGTGAAGACAGTAGGGTGTAGTGGTTCAAATTAAGAACATAGGCTCTGGGATGAGGCTGACCTGGGTTCAAATTTCAGCTCCGTGAATTAGGTGTGTGACCTCAGACAAATTACTTAACCTCTTGTGGTCTTAGTTTCTGCCCATAAATTATGAATAATGGTAACTAGCTTTCAGTTTTGTTGTGACATTTAAGTTGAGAGAATGTTTGTGAAGAGTTAGGACAGTGTCAGGAACAATAGTAAACATTCAGTAAATCATAATTATTATGTTGGCAGAAACTGTTTTACAGTCTTCCAAAAATGTTGTGGAAGGGATTCTTGCATTGGATGAGAAGTTGAACAAATGATCTCTTGGTCTTGCTCAATTCAAAAATTCTCTGATTCTGTGATTTCTCAGCACTATTCTTTTTTATATCCTTAGCATTTCACAAATGTCTCTGGAATTGCACTTATCTCACTAAACTGAAAGCATTAAATTAAAGCAAACCTCAATCTCCTTAGTAGACAGGATTATCTCTTCTTCATCTTCACACCTCCAAGTACCTTGCACACTGACTGATGTAGTCAATAACACTATATTCACTGTATAAATTAATGAATGATCAAACAATTAAATATTTATCTCAAAACGTAGACCATATCTGCCATCTTTCAATGAAAATTTCAAGTACAAATGCTTGATCCAATCTGCTTGATCAAAGTATGCTTCCTGTAACCCCAGCTAAGAAAAGCAAATGATAAAGACTATAATTTACTTATCTCTAACCTCAGCCATTTAAGAAACCAACACTTACTTGTTGAGCACCCACTATGAGCCAGGTGTTTTTCATACATAATCTCATTTGATCTGTTCATGCAACTATGAAGTAAGTAGTATTTTACCTAATTTGTAGATAAAGAAATTGAGTCTCTAAGAACTTAAAAATATTCAAGTCACACAGCTATTAGGTGATAAATATGGGATTTGAACCTCAGTCTGTTTTATCCAAATACTAAGTTGTCCCTTTTTAAATATTTTTAATTGCAAAAGCAACATGATACATGCTTATTTTGAAAAATTTGAGAAGTTAGAAATGCACAGACTAAAATACTGAAGTCCCCTTATAGATAATTTTTCTCCCCCTATTCCCTGCATTAATATTCTCCAATCTATAAGAAATCATCTGTGAAAGCATCCTATTAGATGCTGTTCTATGCATTTGAATGCTTATACGATATAATATATGAACATAACATTTCTAAGATAAATATAATGTATAATGTAATAATGTAATATTAAAATTAGCTTTAAAAAATAAATATGGCAATTTTTTTCATTTCATGATATACCTTGAAGATCTTGCCATGTCAATACAAACAGATCTATCTTAATTATGATGAAAACATAAAAACTTAAAAAAAAATAAAAACTTGTTAATAGTGCAAATTTACATGCTATAATTTATGAAATAATTCTACAATTATTGGGCATTTAAGTAGCTTCAGATTTCTTCTATTAGAAACAATACTACAATAAATACCTTTGTGCACATATGCAAATATTTCTATAGATTGGATTCTTAGAAATATAGTTTTTGGGTCAGAAAGTATGAATATTTTTAATTTTGATAGATATCACCCTATTGTCCACCAAACCACTGTCCAGGTTTACATTTCCACAAACTTAGTACTTGTATATCCACATCAACACTGAATACTATCAATTTTCAAAATATATTGATGATCTGATGAATGATTTTATTCACTTTTATATTATTTTATTATATTATCATTATATTTTACCATTATTATAATTTTCACTTCCATACTTATTACAGATAAGATGTCTTTTTAATATGTATTTTGCCCTTTTCATATGCCTTCTGTGCTTGATGATATCCTATGTTCATTTGAAAAATGTAGATTGTCTTTTTCTTATTGAATCATTGGAATTCTTTGTAAATTAATTTATCCTTTGTTATATATGTGGTAAATATCTTCTCTAGGTCTATCATTTGTCTTTTAACTTTCTTCACCTACAGAATTTACTATGTAGATTAACTGGTCAATCTATGTCATTTTAGAAAATCTTTTCACACCCACAATTACAAAAATATTCCTCCATGACTCCAGTATGTTACAGTTTTGTTTTTCTGTTCTTATAATTTTAATCCATCTGGAATTTATTTTTGTACATGGTGTGAGAAAGGACTATAATTATTTCTTCCCAAGTGGAGACATTTTTCCAAAATTAAATCTAAAATAATCAATTATTTCCAACTGATTTGAAATACTAAATTCATTATACTCTAATCCTCATGTGTATATAGGTGATTTCAGACTTTGTATTCTTTATTGTGCTCCATTCTGTACTCTACTATTTGTATTCTATTCTTGTGCCAATACCACACTGTTTTTGTCGATGTATCGGTATAATCGTTTTGAGATATGATGAGGAGTTAAGCTTCATATTAGTCTTATTTTTTAAATAATTTCCTCTTATAGATAAACTTTAGAATCAGTTATCCAGTTAAAAAAGAAAAGGCCATTTTGTTTTGGACAACTACAAATTTGTATATTATTATATAGAGAATCAAATTTTACCATATTGAGGCTTTTCATATAAGAATGTGATGTGTCTCCATTTTTTCCACGTCTTATAAAGTATTTTAGTAAAATTTCTAAATATCATCATATAGGTTTTATATATTTCATTGCTTATTTAGTCTAGATATGTTATGAATTTTTAAAAATGTATTTTGTTGAAGTATAGTTGATTTACAATGTTGTGTTAATTTCTTTTTTTAATTATTTTTATTTTATGGCTGTGTTGGGTCCTCGTTTCTGTGAGGGCTTTCTCTAGTTGCGGCAAGCGGGGGCCACTCTTCATCGCAGTGCGCGGGCCTCTCACTATCGCGGCCTCTCCCGTTGCGGAGCACAGGCTCCAGACGTGCAGGCTCAGTAGTTGTGGCTCACGGGCCCAGTTGCTCCGCGGCATGTGGAATCTTCCCAGACCAGGGCTCGAACCCGTGTCCCCTGCATCGGCAGGCAGATTCTCAACCACTGCGCCACCAGGGAAGCCCGTGTTAATTTCTATATACAGCAAAGTGACTCAGTTATACATATACATATATACATTCTTTTTTCATATTCTTTTCCAGTATGGTTTATCACAGAGTATTGAATATAGTCCCCTGTGCTATACAGTAGGACCTTGCTGTGTATCCATTCTATATACAATAGTTTGCATCTGCTAATCCCAAACTCCCAATCCATCCCTCCCCCATTATGATTTTTTTTAATTAATTAATTAATTAATTTAGTTTTGGCTTCATTGGGTCTTTGTTGCCGTGCGCGGGCTTTCTCTAGTTGTGGCGAGCAGGGGCTACTCTTCATTGCGGTTCCCGGGCTTCTCACTGAAGTGGCTTCTCTTGTTGCCGAGCACAGGCTCTAGGCGTGCAGGCTTCAGTAGTTGTGGCACGCGGGCTGAGTAGTTGTGGCTTGCAGGCTCTAGAGCACAGGGTCAGTAGTTGTGGCGTACGGACTTAGCTGCTCCGTGGCATGTGGGATCTTCCCAGACCAGGGCTTGAACCCGTGTCCCTTGCATTGGCAGGTGGATTCTTAACCACTGCGCCACCAGGGAAGTCCCATGATTTCTTTTTTAACTTTTCATTTGAGTGATTGGGATCTTCTATCCCCATCATATTTTCTACTTGGTATAGTGACATACTCTGGGAGTCATCTACCAAGTAGCTCTCTGATCACTTCTCCCTTGCTAACAGAATCCTACTTTTACTTGGGGTCAGCAATGTGCCATCTTTGGTCTAAACCAGTCATGGCAATCCAAATGATTGTGACTTTTGCTACATGCTCACATTCCCTGGCACCCTTGCCACCAAGGCTGACCATATTACCTAGTATTACACAATGTGTGATAGGGAAATTATGATACTTTTTACTCCTTGATACAAGTAAAGCCCCTTTGCTTCTGCTCTCCTTTCTTCCCATTTTCATGGCTCATGAGCAGAAATGACACCTGAGTGGGATAGCCATAATGTGGCCATGAGGCCACAAATATGAAGAGGAAAATGCAACAACTTGAGATGATGGGGAAGAAGGAAGAAAACTGCCTAGGTCCTTGAAGAAGTTATTGGGCCACTGAACATACCAGTCAACTGCTTTCTTCCACAATCCCTTTTTAGCAAAAAAGGTTTAAAACTCGATTAATTCAGCATCCTCTAACTGAAGCTGAATGAATCCAAATCCATTTAGATATTACTGGAGTATGGGAAAACTATTGATTTTTGTATATTTCCCTACAGAATTCTGAGTTCTACTAATTTTTAAGAGGTTTGTTTGAGAGTTCTTAATTTGCATTTGCGAATAATGACAGTTTGCAAAACTGTCATTATTTCTAATGACATATTCCTAATACTTATTCTTACTATTCCTTGAATTATTTCAAAAGCTGAGACCTTAGTGAAATGTTGAATTGTATCCATGGATAAGAGGTATTTTCCTTTTCAATTCCTGACCTTAATGGGAATGCTTCTCATATTTCAGTAGCAAGATTTTGCTGTATTTTTTGAAACATAACCTGATAATAATTTTAAAAAATATCATTTTTCATGGATTAATAAAAATTCAATTTTGTTCTTCTTTTTTGCTTTTTTTAAATCAGAAATAGGTATTAAATTTTATCAACTATTGTTTGGCATCTATCAAGCTTATCACATCGTAATTCTACTGTGTTCAGTTAATGTAATGCATTATTATCAATAGATATCCTGGTTTTGAGCATCCTTGCTTTTCTAGGATAGCCTTATTTACTCATGGTGAATCGTTTCTTTCATATGCTGTTGGATTTTATATAAAACATTTTATACTGGAGCTTTGCATCTATATTTACAAGTCATATTCTTATAAAATTTGGTGTATTTGGTTGTCTTTGTTGGATTGTGGGCTGACAGAGTAACACTAGACACAAAGAATGAGTATAAACTCTTTAAATAGCCTAGGACTTTTATGTTTAAAAGTTTCTGAATTTAAAAAATTTTTCTGTGAATATCTATTATTTTATAATGAGTTTAAAGATAAATACATAAATACATGCATATATTTTATAAACAGGAATTATCAGTTTCTATAAGGTGTACTAGAATTTACCTAGTACTCTAGTGTGGGGTTTGGGGATTTAGCTATGTGTTTTCTTTTCATGTGATAATT